>NC_090280.1:3914285-4219642 GCF_037392515.1 Haliotis asinina
TATGGATATCCATTGAAGTGAACTAACCTAGAAAATAGCAGCCCAGAGCTGAAGAAAACTCTCTATATGAAAATGAAAAAGCAGTGTTTTTTCTGTATTTTCTCCAAGGGCCTTTATACTGAACGCCATCATAACACACCCTCTCACACAGATACCTACAATGTTGTGTACAAACGTTTTGTAAATAAGTGGGAATAACAGTCGAAGTAATACAATGTTGTGTACAAAAGTTTTGTAAATAAATGGGAATAACAGTCGAAGTAATACAACGTTGTGTACAAAAGTTTTGTAAATAAGTGGGAAAAAAGTCGAAATCCTACAATGTTGTGTACAAAAGTTTTGTAAATAAGTAGGAAAAAAGTCGAAATTCTACAATGTTGTGTACAAATGTTTTGTAAATAAGTGGGAATAACAATCGAAGTCCTACAAAAGGGGGAATAACAGTTGAAGTTAATCATATTAAAAAACACGTGGTCATAACATACTTTCAGGGAGATAATAGCTAAACCCAGAATAACATGATTTGAATAGAGTTGGAGAAAGAATCTCATTTGAAGGAGGAGGAGACTTTTGGAAATCAGACAGTTTGTTGACCTGTGTTTGTTCACAAACAAATCAGTTGAGATATTTATGAGTCTTTGCTGTCCTTCACACAAACTGGCTCACCTGCTCATTTACCAGTTGATGACAACATTCCAGTATTTTCTTGTCAGCTGACCTGTACACATGATTAAAGTTTCAGCTGTCATCCTCATTTGGCCTAATTCTAAGATAGTATTCAAACTTGACCAATCAGGTGTAAGATGGAAGTTATGCAGAGCACAACATGTGTTTTTTACCTCATGTTTTAGTTAGTCTATAGACAAAGACAATATAGAAAATGCATCTTTGACTCTACAAAAGTGCATGAATTTTTCACACTCTTAAGTTTTCATTTTCTTTCAGAGAAAAGGTGTATCCACAGAACTCTAGGGGGTTGGGACATCAAATAAAGTGTACAAGTAAAATCCTCCTGCCCTCTCCATATTTGTGATGAGTGAAACAAAGCATGTATTTATGTGGCCTTACCACAGCTCAATGATGCCTCAGCTGTTTATACCTGATTATTTCTTTCTAACAAATTTGTTTTTAAAGATTTAAATGCTCTTTCCGCTAGACACAAATAATTTTAGAACTACGACTGCACCTAGTCCAGCATATAACCAGACGACTTCGTACTATACCAAGGTGTGCTCGATGTAGGCCTTGGCTGGAATACGAGGTTATTCATATGAACTACGACTGCACCTAGTCCAGCATATAACCAGACGACTTCGTACTAGTTATACTAAGGTGTGCTCGATGTAGGCCTTGGCTGGAATACGAGGTTATTCATATGAACTACGACTGCACCTAGTCCAGCATATAACCAGACGACTTCGTACTAGTTATACTAAGGTGTGCTCGATGTAGGCCTTGGCTGGAATACGAGGTTATTCATATGAACTACGACTGCACCTAGTCCAGCATATAACCAGACGACTTCGTACTAGTTATACTAAGGTGTGCTCGATGTAGGCCTTGGCTGGAATACGAGGTTATTCATATGAACTACGACTGCACCTAGGCCAGCATATAACCAGACGACTTCGTACTATACCAAGGTGTGCTCGATGTAGGCCTTGGCTGGAATACGAGGTTATTCATATGAACTGCGACTGCACCTAGTCCAGCATATAACCAGACGACTTCGTACTATACCAAGGTGTGCTCGATGTAGGCCTTGGCTGGAATACGAGGTTATTCATATGAACTACGACTGCACCTAGTCCAGCATATAACCAGACGACTTCGTACTAGTTATACTAAGGTGTGCTCGATGTAGGCCTTGGCTGGAATACGAGTTTATTCATATGAACTACGACTGCTCCTAGCTTGCTATTTGTTGCATTGCTATATTGTGCTGTCAGTTTGTCGGAGATTCTAGTGTAGCGTGAAGCGGGATTCTCTATTCTCCATTTTCTGTTCTATGTTCTCTATTCACTCACTTGTTTGTGAAAAAAACATCCACGGGCGTCATATGATTGGATGATATTGATGACGTAATTCGATCATTTTCACAACATTGTAATACATTAAAATGCTAGGCAAAAACAACAACAAAAAGACAAACAAATAACAGAAAAAACAAAACAAACTAGGTAACTCTAGAGCGGTCGATACCCGAAGGCCCTACCTTCGTTACTGTCAACATTTGTCTGGGCGTGGCACGACGCGTTCACCATTAGTTCTTCGACGATATCAGAATATTCACAAAGTTCCAAGACCTACAGTCACAGATTTGTTGTATCCACATTCATGCTTTGAATGCACAATGTCAGCTTGCATAAAAAATGCATATCTTGAAGCCTCAGAGATTGACCATGCCCATCTGTTTCATTTGCAAGTGTCCCATGGTGAAGTATTTGGCGACAGAGATAAAATATGACGATCTCAAACCTGTCTAAGACGTGTTTTCCGAAGTTAATGCACTTCAACTTTCGAGTATTTCTTTCATTCTTTAAATGGAAAACGGGAAGTTTGCAAGAACAAAAACATAAAAATACACCTTCTCCAATCAATTTTACATTTAGACTTGTTTGTACAGAGTTGATATTGTTTTACGCGGTACTCAGCCACATCTAATGACTTCGGCCCCAGAAGAATCCGCTCCAACGACTGACGTCACGGTGTGTCATCCCGATGTGAGATGCCGGTCCTGGGTGTTTAAGAGGTAAACAGACAAATCCTCCAGTGGCTGAGAACCAATGTTATAGTAATAGCTATAGGCGCTCATATCCAGGCCGACTGTCTGCTCGGGCAGCTACGTACATCAGTATCTCCGGCCACAGGACACTATCGCACTAGCCGATACTTGTTCAACTCCATGGGGAGTATACAGCCATGCTGCCTGTTAGGCGCAATGAACGAAACGCTCACATTACCAGCACATCCTCACGGGTACCTATGTTACAACAGATCTTAGTGTCTTGTCCAAGGATACACCGCAAATGTGGCCACTTGGAGACTGGCACCTAGGTGTCACAAGGTAGTGCAGACAAACATTAGTTGCCTCTAGGATGCGAATCTGTAATTATTTGATTTCTAACACTCCAAAGTTACTCAGTTACACCACTGACGACCGAGTCATGTTATCAAAGCTCAGCCCATCTTACAGTTACGGAAATGGACTAATGGTGAATTGCATGAAGTAAAACATTTTGGCAACCCGTGGCATTTATACTCAGAGGATCAACGTCGTGCATATTCTGGTTCCCACTCAGAATAAGATCACTTGTAGAAAAATGAGGCCAAACGCTAGTTAAAAATGCTTGTCCAAGTCTATATTGGCTCTAAATTTTGTCTGTATGTCAAGGTTTGGCAGTTACGGTCTAGAATCGCTTTATACTGTGGCCACCAGTAGACGATCAGTGTATTCTACAGCCGATGAAGACGGAGATTTTATTACGATAAATGCCCGTCCAGGTCCGGCGCCGTCGGCGCAACTCACACACCATTATCCACGATGTAAACTGACTCTGATATAATGTAAATACAATGTTCAATATACCTCACTCACTCAAGAACCATGAATGTAATCTCTCGCGATGACCCTTCAGAGTAAAGCGAGAAGTCAACCTTCGAATGTTTGGCAAGTCAAAAAAACATCACTTGCTGAGAGAATGGGTTTAGTTTTACGCCCTCAGCAATATTCCAGGGCCCAGATTGTCGAAGCTCTCTTAGCGCTTAGTCGTAAGTGGCATACGTTAACATTGACCTGCGACTATCTTAGCGATATGTGAGCTTCGAAAATCAAGGCCCAGATATACGGGAGCGATCTGTAAAACTTCGAATTTGGACGAGACAATCTAAGGATGAATCGTTGGTTCCAGACATTTCCCGATGAAATGAAGTACTGTTTAATGTGTTGGTTTCATTCCATACGTCCGTAAAATTTCAACGCATTGTCAGTCAGTACCCAAGCAACATTACGTCGGCCTGAAAATAATCTAGTGCGTGACATGCAAACTGACGGTTGACAGCATTAGCAGTGACCAACGTCATCGGTGCTAACCACCCAATCCACTTTAGGGAAACAGGCAGGGGAGATAGTGGGGTGGGGGTGGGGGTGGGGGTGGCGGCTTTTATCTCCCGAGTCTCTTGAAGGTCACTTATTTTATTTTTCAAACCTATACACCACAGAAACCACTGTGACGTCATTGTTACTATAACGTCACAATTAAATGACGTCCCTAATCTCTCTGTCGCGGAAGCCGGTGAGCTTACAAAGCTACCGTATAGTTACGACTGTCTAAGTCTGTCTCACAGTGTAGGAGGTACGACTGCCTAAGTCTGTCTCACAGTGTAGGAGGTACGACTGTCTAAGTCTGTCTCACAGTGTAGGAGGTACGACTGTCTAAGTCTGTCTCACAGTGTAGGAGGTACGACTGTCTAAGTCTGTCTCACAGTGTAGGAGGTACGACTGTCTAAGTCTGTCTCACAGTGTAGGAGGTACGACTGCCTAAGTCTGTCTCACAGTGTAGGAGGTACGACTGTCTAAGTCTGTCTCACAGTGTAGGAGGTACGACTGTCTAAGTCTGTCTCACAGTGTAGGAGGTACGACTGCCTAAGTCTGTCTCACAGTGTAGGAGGTACGACTGTCTAAGTCTGTCTCACAGTGTAGGAGGTACGACTGTCTAAGTCTGTCTCACAGTGTAGGAGGTACGACTGTCTAAGTCTGTCTCACAGTGTAGGAGGTACGACTGTCTAAGTCTGTCTCACAGTGTAGGAGGTACGACTGTATGCTGTTCCAAAATCAATTTGGTTCACAAGCCACGTTTCACTTTGCATATATATCAAACTTAGAAAACATTCACACATATGAATTCCGAAAAGCTAAAACAGAACTATTGCCTCGTAATTATACATTGCCACTATATACCTGAGCAGGTATATCTGGATGAAAGCTGTTCAGTTCCTTCTCTTCCTTGATCGTATCTCGTTGTACAGGGATCGTGAAGGACAATTTAACACCGTGATGTCTCTCTATGGAACAACACTTTCTTGTTCAGTAAATCGTGAGCTAGGTTAGGATTAGGGTTAGGGTTAGCCCACAAGCCAAATTAATTTTCTAAGCCATTCGACAACTATCACAAAATAGGTACATATTTTATTAAAACGCCAGTACCCAACTATAACTACACCCGAGGCTCAGATGTAAGATTAGAATGTATATACACGTTTTCTCAAAACCCTAAGACATTTCTTGGAGACACACCTGCACTGGTTTCCTTAAGTGAGTTTACATGAAACTTGAAATAATCAGGCAGGTGGGCTAGATGTTTATGAGGTTGATGGGTGCTCACTTCATTGTAAACAGCTGTAGGTACAAATGCATGTGTAGCGGGCTTGAAAGCGTGGCGAAGGCTTCTGGGGCTGAAAAACGTGTTTTGGTGGTAATTATTCTTGCACACATGGATGATAATGATAATAACCATTCGTCCTATTTTTCACATTCATCTTGTTTGGATCAGTTTATCCTGCTATCGTCAAGCATTTCTTTACGAAGGAAATGCCTCATGCATGACATGCTTCTGGAACGTGTCCACTGAGGTGTTCTGCGGAGTAGGGGAGACAACACACGGGGATTTTATGACAGCTTTTCGCTGCAAAAGCTTCCTCTTGTTACGCTCAGTACGATTCCACTAGTCTTTCGTACAGACCCTGAAGTATACATATCCGAGAAAACCCATACAAGTCTAGAAAATGTGGCAAGTCTAGATTTCCATAGCTTCTGAAGATGAAGAAAGTCTCAGGGCTCCATTTAATTATATTATTTTTTTTTTCACTTTGAACGTTTTTTTCCAGTAAAATGTGTTCATTTCAGAGACTAGTTGTTAGTCTACGATTCCACCTGTGAAGCCAATTCCTCAAACATCGTGTCTGTCCAAAATAGAACGAAAAGGAGTCGGAGACATTCTCGACTTTCTGGAAGTGTAGTTTTCTAGAAATGGAAATACTATACATATACTTGTATGTGCTCTATTGGACATATTTGTTTCAGTGTATGTATGGCAGTCGGGACCGCCGCCATATAGCTGGAATATTGCTGATTGTGGCGTAAAACTAAACTCACTCACTATGACAGTCTGTATGCGACGATAAACCTTAGCACATGCTCTTCAGGGAGATATATAGAGTTTCTATTCCAAGATTATCTGGTTCATGAATGCACGCTTGAGTATATTTCCAAACCGCCGTCACACGGCTGGAATATTGCCATCAGATCTTCTTCCCCATTCATCTATCTCCATCCGGTTTCAAGCGGCACTGACGTGAGTGTTAAGGAACAGTTACTGAGACTTGAGAGTTTCTGTATTTTGAAGACGTCTGTCAGAATTAGCGCTATTCACTTGTAGCCCCTGTGTGTTTTAATCCACGTTACACCCAGTGTTACTGTTGATGCAACCGCACGGGTGGTGCAGAGGCTTTGTGATTAAAGTGTTCGCTCGTCACGCCGAAGGCCCGGGTTCGATTCCTTATATGGATACACGTTGTGAAGTCCATTTTTGGTGTCTCCTGTCGTGATACTGTTACAATATTGCTAACACTTGCTAAAGGGGCAAACTCACTCACTCACTCACTCACACGACGAGACGATCCCTACTGCAACACCTGAAGCTGTCTTTCAGCGACGCTTGTATGAAGGTGATTTTATTATCAACTATTTTAAACACACGAATTCATTCACTGTTAAATAAACTTTTGTAGGCGATATAACATTCATATTTGATAACAATGTTCTTAGAAACTACAAGTATGATTCTGTTAAATTATACACACCAATGAATTTAAGACGGAATGTAAAATCCATTTGTTGAATAATGTAATGCGTTTTCACTGTTTTGTAGTTGTACTTTACTCTTGAGCTTGAAAAACATCTTCTGTATTTTTTTTATTGTTTTTATTGATTTATTGATTGATTGATGGACGGATTGATTGATTGATTGATTGTTTTATTCATTGATTGATTGATTGATTGATCTTTCCGATATGTTAACTTACTTTGAAATGTCTGTAAAATCCACTAAATATGCCATTAAGGCTTTACGAACAGGTTCGGATCAAGGGAGGTAAATCTTTCCATCTTCACGGGTGTATGGTTGCTATTGTATCGTTTCATCATGAAAGATTCTGCTTCTTGTTACTACGGCGCTATATTTGTGACAGTGTACATAGCTGTCTAAAATCCAAATCGACATAAATGTTAGATTTGAAATGTATTGTAAAACGTGACTCTCGAATTTCATTGTCATTGATGTTACTTAGAAGTCCGGTATGAATGTTCAACAGAATAAATATGTTTTAAAATGTTTATATTTATCAAAACCTTTCAAGAGACCGCATAAGTTGTAGTCCTTCCTGTCTTCTCTCTTTGACGTTCTCTCTATCCCACCTCAGATGTATAATATTGCAAAAGCCTGTATGTAAATATCAGGGAGCGTGTAGTCCAAGTTGGATAACCTTGTCCCCTATCCCCGTTCACTTGTACATAAGTTATGTTTAAATCAAATTCCACATGCATGGCATCTGTCACATAAAATGGAAAAATGTTACAAATGAAATCTGAAGCCTGATCCGCCAGGGTTAAGATGGACGAAGCCTTATAGATTCCCTAGTAAGGACAGACCACAGGACTAGTGGACAGCTTAGTTCATCCGATATCAGAGTTTGTTTACATTTTCCGTCAGTCTTATCCAGTTCCAGTTAGAAGCATGAACCTGCTTCAAACGCAGTTGTTGAACTTTCTTTTGTCCTAACCTTATTTTTGGTAGTCTCGGGCTAACGGATGAGCATTATTTGGAATATGATCCTCTGGAATACCTACCTACCTGCCTACCACTACTTTGAGTCAGAAATCATGCCCTTCTACTTCCCTCTCTATATATTTTAGAGACGACGATTTACGCCATTATATCTTGTCTGCATTACTTTCCATATGAATGAAGATAATAGCAGCAGCAGAAGCAGAAGCAGTAGTAGTAGTAATAGGTGCATTTATATTGGGCTAAACTCCATTCACGAGGTGAATGGTCATAGCTTTAACAGTCAAAGCAAGGCAAGTAGTAGTAGTAGCAGTAGCAGCAACAGTAATAGCAGTAGTAGTACATTTTCATATATTATTTCGGAAAGCTCTTCAGCAACCAAAGATTGTCGTATGAGGCGACTGAAGGGATCGGAACACCACAAACGCGCATTGCTGGTGAAATGCGACTGGGCTCATGTCTACTTGAGAACGCAAATCTTGTGACGCGAATCAATAAGAGAACCAGTCTGTCCTCTTCGTCCCGTTTGCCAGCATTTGGGTATTCATTTGAAATAATTTCTACCTCTCTAATGTAGACTTAAGATATATAATAAATACACTCCACGTGAAGGTTTAACATGGAATATTGTAGTGTTTAACTCAAACGAGATTTCGGTGTCACCATGGGGACTGCGTAATCACCGCCATCTTGTTTGTGGATAATGGCTGGACATACTTCGAGCCCACGATATGCTTGAAATTCTACAGTAACAGTACTTCGAAAACATTAAAATGGCAACTCAAACACAAACACTGCGTGGGAAATCTAATGTCAATCCATCCAGGACCCACGACTACCTGTATGGTATGTAATTAGATTTTAGTAGAATTGCATTTTGATTTTATGTTTGACAGTCCAATGTTTACGGTACGTGTTTACCACCCGCTTACAGACAATTTGGACCATTCATGCTTCTGTCAAATTAGAATGCGGTAAAGGGCTCCATGATATTGTCTTAAGTCGTTTCGTGAGAGCTGTTAATTAAATATGAACGAATAAACAGATAGATCAACGAAGCGGATTGCAATGTTACAAGTAATTTTGTTGGACATCAGAAGTATTTTCGCCATATAGTCTCCTTTGACTTCCATGCCAGTGTTGTAGAAGTATGTTTGACAGATGTGTGGACAGATATGCCCGCTATGGTTTGAAATGCGCCTAACAAAACTCTTCCTTCAACAATGGATGTGTAACACCACAAACGTTAAATTTCACAGTATCCCGGTGTTAGGGGTTTTCGATGATGTAAGGCAAAAAACGTACCTTTTATCTTTAATATCATTTAAAGTTTTGATTTCACTGACCTTGGGTGATAAAGATATATTGGTCTATGTCACACAAAAATATCACATGTTTCCTACAAAAATAGCATTGATGACATCGTGTTGGCAAAACTGTAGCCGCTTGTCACATCTGGGTGTTTTGTATGTGTTTTCGATGATTAGCATACATAACCTGTCACCAGCAAACTACTAATTTTGCTGAATTTCGCTCCTTATTTTTTGTTATACAGGCAATTGATTTAGCATCTGAAGTGGTATTAATGATGTTGGGTAAATAATATTGATGTTTGTTTGCTCTTAAATTATCTTAACTTCCAGATTTCAATTCTTAGTAAAATGTCTCATGACAGGAACTGGGCATCTGCCCTACCGATGAAACTGTTTGTGCCCTCCAATTGTGCACTTGCTTCCCGGATATAGCGCTACCAATGCAATCGTCAAAATCACCAGAATGTTGAAATCAACTTGCTTTGGGATATGACTTACAGAAAAGCAGGTGTTTGCTCAGCACCAGCAGCTTTGTAAACTTAGATTTCACTCATCTCAGCAATCACACATAGAACTGTAATTGAGTTTTGAAAAATTCAACTTCCCTTAGTGACAGAGCTTGATTCATTCAGTTTCATGTTGCAGATAACCATTATGTGCTGGCTAGTGAGAGAGATCATGCCAGGGCAACATTTAAAGCCCACACAAGCACAGACAGGGTTGTAAGTACAATGAACATCACAAGCTACAATTCTGTTGAAAGAAATTTGCCAGTAACAGTTGATATTATCATTTTACAAAAGTTTAAGGATATTTTATCATTTGTTAGTTTCTAAAATTGATATATTTCAGGTTATTATTACTGTAAACCTGCTCTGTTTATATATTTATGCTTGTGTTTGTGAATGGTTTCTGTGCCCAGGAACTGCCCGTATCCCAGCAGTTTTTTGTATGGTCTTTCAGTGGTTGCTTTTGCCTAAACTGAATTATTTCCAAGCCCCAAACACTTATTTTGTGAATAGACAGATTGTATAGGGCATTCTTGCATTTTCCCATTAATTTTTCAGTTTAAATGTTTATATCCATATTCAATATAATGCACAGCCATTAGATTGATATTGAAATCAGTATTGTTATTGCAAGCTTTAAGTTATATTTCTGGGAATTTTGAAAATAAATGCTGTGGGCAAAGATGAAATTAATTTTGTTTTGTTTAGCTGTCATTCAGAGTTAGGCTATACACACTGGAGTCAACATCCTTATCAAGACTAATGGCATGGTTTTCACAAACCTAGAATGCAATGAACTGTGAATATAATATATCACAATGCTTGATGCTCCTCCTCTTCATGTGATTTGCTTTTTGTGAACTTTAGTGTAACAATCTCCTTTAGAAACGTGTGCCCAACTTCAAGACGATGTTCAGCGAGCTTCGTCATCACCCAAGGTTTGGAATGCGCCTGGATGTAACAGACCCTGTGCCCAAGTTTATCTCCCGACAGTGGCGTGGCTATGCAGACCAGCAGCGGGAAGCTCTCATCAGATACACAACGTGAGTAAATCTACCTAATTTGGAGACAGAATTTTAATTGTCTGAAGTGCTTATTCTGTAAATCAAATACAAGTGAGAACATGCCAAAACAGTAACTGCAAATAGATGTAGGGATGCCTATATTGGTCTATTCTTCATTGCATTTGACACTAACACTGGCCCATTGTCGCTGTTAAGTAAAGCGTCACAATGGGCAGTTGTAAGACTTGAATGGTGGTCAAGTGCTCAGATCTCATTATGCTGGTCTTTTCTTCAGAGTTAGTAAGAGAAGTCTGTCAACAAATATTATAATTTACAATCTTTACAACATTTCATGGTGTCATGATGATTGTGAATATCACTTGAGCGTCCACTGACATCTTTAAATATCAACACAAATCAACACAAGAAGTTTTGGTAATCGTGAATGCATTTCCCCTTTATTTAAATGAACTGGGTTCCGATTCAGAAGGCATTCGTAACTGTTTGTGAATCAGGGCCCAGTTTTGTTTATAAAAGTGTTTTGTTAAGTTGTTACTGACATTTGTTGTTACTGGATATGAGAATGATGAAACAGAACCCAGCGATCTAGACAATCCCCCCTTGGTATGTATATCAAGTGCATCCTTCAGTATGCTGGTACTGTGCCTGTAAGTTTAACGCAACTGTTTCTCTGTTTAGGTTCAACTATGACCCGTCTGTGCAAGTTTCTTCAAAGCATTTTGCTGATGCTGAAGTTGCTGGCAGAAACAGATACAAATTCTTCAAGAGGTAACGTTGATCTGATGTCCATTAATACTAGTTCATGGTTTGTTCTGATTCGGTTGTAATGCTTGAATTTGACAAGATGATCATATGTATCTTCTAGAGTTTGTCATTTGGTCATACAGTCTGGCAAATGCATGTGTTATCAGTTCTCTCAAGTATGTCTCTTCTATTTCAGACCGATCATCCCATTTCTGCAGCAAGTTCCTCCTGAAGTTCTGCTTGCCACATCAAGGTAGAGTACGATGTTGTAACATATGCTGGAGTTTCCAAGTGGAGTATTTCCCCAGGGTTTCCCGGGGTTGTACAGGTCCCTACTACACCCTGCTAATATCCCAGTTCCTTGTACCCCATTCATGTCCCTCCCAAATGGGATTCCAGGGCAGAGCATATCGCCAGTTCTTTCCACAATATCTGACCATGCTATCACAATGACTGCTGTTTCCATTTGTTAAAAGTTTAATTAAAACATTGAATGGTTTCATAAGAAAGCATTGGTTTCCTTACTAGACAAGATCCCTTGGCTGGCCCTGACCAGGCCCAGGTGGAGAGACCTCCAACGCCTCTGGTGAAGACCGTAGAGACACAGACTGATTATCGTGACTCTGAGGCACAGACTGACCCCTACACCCCTGAGTATGTGGTGAGACCCGGGGAGGCTCCTGAACTGCTCACCCTGGCCACATTGTTGTATGGTGAGTTGTACACTGGTACCATGATGGACAGGAGGAGGCTATAGTACTCCAAATTCATACCTTGACACTCTGACAAACTCTAACAAACAAGTCAGTGGCCATATTTATCCCTTTTATCCTGGAGCAGTGAGAGAAACTCTGAGACACACAGACAGTGATGAGAGAGATAAGAATCAGTTTAAGCTTCTTGTGTCCTGGAGTTTATTGAAAAATGTTTTCTTTAAATCTAGTCCACAGGATAATGGAAATGATTTATCGCTGGTCCTGAGGCTTCATCCTGTTCTGTTTGAACAAGACAGAAGTGTTTTCTGAGTTTTTATTCAGTGAATATTTTGAATACAACTGATTTGCTGATGTGATATTACAAATTATCACATCATGTCGAGGGAAATACTGTGTTTTATTAGTCCTGAATATGGTTGTATTCCCCGATCTGAATAAAAACCCCATATAATGTATTTATCTAGCCAAAGGTTTTTACTAAATCAAAAGAAGACAATATGCGTCATATCGAGTTGTGGCAAAAATTTCCTTGCCATGTTGACACCAGCTGATCAATTGACCTCAATGCAGCGCAACTTACGCTAAAGGCTTGGTGATGCATGCTTTTCTCGTTTTGTGTGGTCACCAAGGCATGGCGGGATGATACGACTTTTGTATTCCACACTCACAGATCGTGACAGGTGTTCATGGTATTTCATCAGAGTCACATGAACCAGTCAAAACTTGATATTCTTCCATGAGGCTTGATAAGAAGTATTAACAGTGCAGACCTAACACACCAGACAACAGTCGATGGGACTCACTGACTTAGGGTAATGATACCCCAGCGTGACAGACCTAACACACCAGACAACAGTCAGTGGGACTCACTGACTTAGAGTAATGATACCCCAGCGTGACAGACCTAACACACCAGACAACAGTCGATGGGACTCACTGACTTAGGGTAATGATACCCCAGCGTGACAGACCTAACACACCAGACAACAGTCGATGGGACTCACTGACTTAGAGTAATGATACCCCAGCGTGACAGACCTAACACACCAGACAACAGTCAGTGGGACTCACTGACTTAGGGTAATGATACCCCAGCGTGACAGACCTAACACACCAGACAACAGTCGATGGGACTCACTGACTTAGGGTAATGATACCCCAGCGTGACAGACCTAACACACCAGACAACAGTCGATGGGACTCACTGACTTAGAGTAATGATACCCCAGCGTGACAGACCTAACACACCAGACAACAGTCAGTGGGACTCACTGACTTAGGGTAATGATACCCCAGCGTGACAGACCTAACACACCAGACAACAGTCGATGGGACTCACTGACTTAGGGTAATGATACCCCAGCGTGACAGACCTAACACACCAGACAACAGTCAGTGGGACTCACTGACTTAGGGTAATGATACCCCAGCGTGACAGACCTAACACACCAGACAACAGTCGATGGGACTCACTGACTTAGGGTAATGATACCCCAGCGTGACAGACCTAACACACCAGACAACAGTCAGTGGGACTCACTGACTTAGGGTAATGATACCCCAGCGTGACAGACCTAACACACCAGACAACAGTCGATGGGACTCACTGACTTAGGGTAATGATACCCCAGCGTGACAGACCTAACACACCAGACAACAGTCAGTGGGACTCACTGACTTAGGGTAATGATACCCCAGCGTGACAGACCTAACACACCAGACAACAGTCAGTGGGACTCACTGACTTAGGGTAATGATACCCCAGCGTGACAGACCTAACACACCAGACAACAGTCAGTGGGACTCACTGACTTAGGGTAATGATACCCCAGCGTGACAGACTTAACACACCAGACAACAGTCGATGGGACTCACTGACTTAGGGTAATGATACCCCAGCGTGACAGACCTAACACACCAGACAACAGTCGATGGGACTCACTGACTTAGGGTAATGATACCCCAGCGTGACAGACCTAACACACCAGACAACAGTCGATGGGACTCACTGACTTAGGGTAATGATACCCCAGCGTGACAGACCTAACACACCAGACAACAGTCAGTGGGACTCACTGACTTAGAGTAATGATACCCCAGCGTGACAGACCTAACACACCAGACAACAGTCGATGGGACTCACTGACTTAGGGTAATGATACCCCAGCGTGACAGACCTAACACACCAGACAACAGTCAGTGGGACTCACTGACTTAGGGTAATGATACCCCAGTGTGACAGACCTAACACACCAGACAACAGTCGATGGGACTCACTGACTTAGGGTAATGATACCCCAGCGTGACAGACCTAACACACCAGACAACAGTCGATGGGACTCACTGACTTAGGGTAATGATACCCCAGCGTGACAGACTTAACACACCAGACAACAGTCGATGGGACTCACTGACTTAGGGTAATGATACCCCAGCGTGACAGACTTAACACACGAGACAACAGTCGATGGGACTCACTGACTTAGGGTAATGATACCCCAGCGTGACAGACTTAACACACCAGACAACAGTCGATGGGACTCACTGACTTAGGGTAATGATACCCCAGCGTGACAGACCTAACACACCAGACAACAGTCGATGGGACTCACTGACTTAGCGTAATGATACCCCAGTGTGACAGACCTAACACACCAGACAACAGTCGGTGGGACTCACTGACTTAGAGTAATGATAC
Organism: Haliotis asinina; assembly: GCF_037392515.1. Taxonomy (NCBI): domain Eukaryota; kingdom Metazoa; phylum Mollusca; class Gastropoda; order Lepetellida; family Haliotidae; genus Haliotis; species Haliotis asinina. Next base: position 3,929,135 of record NC_090280.1, read on the forward strand.
CCCAGCGTGACAGACCTAACACACCAGACAACAGTCAGTGGGACTCACTGACTTAGGGTAATGATACCCCAGCGTGACAGACTTAACACACCAGACAACAGTCGATGGGACTCACTGACTTAGGGTAATGATACCCCAGTGTGACAGACCTAACACACCAGACAACAGTCAGTGGGACTCACTGACTTAGGGTAATGATACCCCAGTGTGACAGACCTAACACACCAGACAACAGTCAGTGGGACTCACTGACTTAGGGTAATGATACCCCAGCGTGACAGACCTAACACACCAGACAACAGTCAGTGGGACTCACTGACTTAGGGTAATGATACCCCAGCGTGACAGACCTAACACACCAGACAACAGTCAGTGGGACTCACTGACTTAGGGTAATGATACCCCAGTGTGACAGACCTAACACACCAGACAACAGTCGATGGGACTCACTGACTTAGGGTAATGATACCCCAGCGTGACAGACCTAACACACCAGACAACAGTCGATGGGACTCACTGACTTAGAGTAATGATACCCCAGCGTGACAGACCTAACACACCAGACAACAGTCAGTGGGACTCACTGACTTAGGGTAATGATACCCCAGCGTGACAGACCTAACACACCAGACAACAGTCGATGGGACTCACTGACTTAGGGTAATGATACCCCAGCGTGACAGACTTAACACACCAGACAACAGTCGATGGGACTCACTGACTTAGGGTAATGATACCCCAGCGTGACAGACTTAACACACCAGACAACAGTCGATGGGACTCACTGACTTAGGGTAATGATACCCCAGCGTGACAGACTTAACACACCAGACAACAGTCGATGGGACTCACTGACTTAGGGTAATGATACCCCAGCGTGACAGACCTAACACACCAGACAACAGTCGATGGGACTCACTGACTTAGCGTAATGATACCCCAGCGTGACAGACCTAACACACCAGACAACAGTCGGTGGGACTCACTGACTTAGAGTAATGATACCCCAGCGTGACAGACCTAACACACCAGACAACAGTCAGTGGGACTCACTGACTTAGGGTAATGATACCCCAGCGTGACAGACTTAACACACCAGACAACAGTCGATGGGACTCACTGACTTAGGGTAATGATACCCCAGTGTGACAGACCTAACACACCAGACAACAGTCGATGGGACTCACTGACTTAGGGTAATGATACCCCAGCGTGACAGACCTAACACACCAGACAACAGTCAGTGGGACTCACTGACTTAGGGTAATGATACCCCAGCGTGACAGACCTAACACACCAGACAACAGTCAGTGGGACTCACTGACTTAGGGTAATGATACCCCAGCGTGACAGACCTAACACACCAGACAACAGTCAGTGGGACTCACTGACTTAGGGTAATGATACCCCAGCGTGACAGACCTAACACACCAGACAACAGTCAGTGGGACTCACTGACTTAGGGTAATGATACCCCAGCGTGACAGACTTAACACACCAGACAACAGTCGATGGGACTCACTGACTTAGGGTAATGATACCCCAGCGTGACAGACTTAACACACCAGACAACAGTCGATGGGACTCACTGACTTAGGGTAATGATACCCCAGCGTGACACCGTATGTGACATATTGGAATCTGCTTAGGTCGAGGTCTCCCAGCTGGTCTTGCTGAGGTCGAGATGATAGAACGAGCACGAGCTAAGAGAGCATGGGAGGCAACTCTACCACCCTTGAGCGATACATCTCAGCTAGAAAAGAGACGTCGCATGATGGATGAGATGGAAACAAAGGAATGGGCTCTGAGAGAACAGGAGATTGAAAAGTAAGGAAGGAATCTGGAAAGATACTTTGACATTTCTGATTTCAACTGTACCTTGATATTTTAACCAACTGTTACTACCTCATCAAAAAAGCTGGCCATGTTAGTGTACAGAGCAGTAGTATAAGTATCAGATAAGAAGATATTAATTCTTGTCCCGAACGCTTCTGGATGACTCTACATTCTTCAGTTTACGCTGTTCTAATCTAGCCTGACAGTGATTGACACCCAGCAGATTTAGCATTTCCAGCTACTGGATATGTTGATAACAACACAGTTTCTACTGATTCCACTGAAACTACTCACACGTAACATTGTGTTCAGACTGCAGGAGGCAAGGCTGGAGGTGCTGAAGAAACTGCTGAAACAACGAGAGGAGAATCACCAGGAACTCAACATCAAGAGACTTGATAAACTCTGGTCAGTGCCACTCACAAATACCATCAAACTTGCAGGCTTATGGAAGTTGTGTTGATGGATACTTTCAATTAGATCCTGGATAGTTCAACCAAAACTTACATTTAACAATTGTATTAATGAGTTTGATTTGATATTTTTCCCCCATGATAAACTGCAAACGGTTTTAAAATGTGATGATCATAGTTTAAGGGAAATAATTTGTCGAGTGTGAAGCAGTTTTCTCCCTTCCCTCCTTTATTTGCCATCTCAATTTCGTCATAGGTCGAAGAAACAGAGAGAGAAGGAACACCGTGTACGGAAAATCAGGAATGAGCACATCAAAAGTAAGTATTACTGTGAAAAGACAGAAGCTTAAACAAAATAAAGGTTGGAGAGGCACCTTCCATCAACACACAAATCAGTGAATGTTGAAACATTCAGGTGACTTATCAATATTGACTTGTGAGGTCCCTGCCGTAATTCAGCTTTGTTTTCACCTTAAGAAACAGAATTTGTCCGGAGTTTGCACAAATACCTAGAAACACCTAGTCAAAGAAGCATTTTGAGTTTCACACTCTGCTAAGTTTTTTTGTCTTCAGAGGATGCAAAAAAAAAAAAAAAATGATCACAACAACTGAATTTTTAGCTGTTGTCATTGTTATTACTGTTGTTAAATTCAGTGATCAGGAAACTCACTGGTAAACGTGAACATGTTGAGGGGAAACTTCAGCGTCGTGACGTCATTCAAGACTACTCTGACTTTGCATCTCAGAGCTATGCCCCCAAGACACGAGTTGGCATCTTCATTGATCGTGGGTCGGAACAGTTTGTTGTTAAGAGCAGGCATCTTACCACATACCAAGGTTGGTATCAGTTTACTTTGTATACAATATTAAGGAAATATTTCTTAGACATTTGGATACTGAGATTCTTTAAACCTGATCCTCAAACATACGTTTTTTCTTGGTGCATCCTCTGTTTAAACAGGTACCAGCAAATTAGGTTGTTGTTTGAAAAGACTCACTGACTTTTGTGTTCAGTCTCTTAGTAAGTCTTATGTTTGCTCACATTATTATAATCACTGGTTTCTCATTTTTTCAAGCCACTTTCAGATAGCTGGAATACTGATTACATTGTGTGGTCAGCAGTAATTGTGATATATTTTGTGTATGTTATTTTGCTCTGTTGTAAGCAGTGTTGTTGTCTCCTTCAGGGTTGTTGGAGTTGGAGGCGTCCCTGCCTGACTTCGTGATGCAGCCAAGGGTGAAGGCCCCCAAACCCAAGACAGTCACCAAGGCTGGCTTTATCAAGCGCAAGTACCGCCAGCAAAGGGAGTTGATGGAGATGCATGAGGTAGGAGGCTGGCCACATGGGATGTTCAATTATGTCCCTTACTTGATGTAGGATTCTGAGATTTTGAGTTTGAATCCAAGATTACCCTGGTTTTGACTTTTCAGCTTACACATTTAAAGTGTAATTGCCTGGGTGTTCCACCTCAGTTGAAGATTATGACTAGAGTTGCCAACATTTAGAATTTGGTCATAGTAAAACAGTGGTTGTATCTGTAGATGGTGTAGATGGAGGAGACAATCTGAACTAGTCAAGTCTTGATGACAAGTGATTCAATGAATTAGGTGGGTAGACACAGTGTGTTGATGCAGCAGAAAGTCTTCCTAATAGTCCTGTGTATCACCCAGTCAGGTATTGATGATGATCAGTTCTTGCGTGAATCATGTATGTAGACAGTGAGTCACAATGCATAGATTTCCTTTTTGTGATGCAGTCCATCAAAGAGGCCAAGAACCGAGGGGAGGAGATGGCCAAACCCCTGCGATTCCTCCAGAAGATTGAGAAGCCAGTACCTCGCCCACCCACACCTTCAGTTGAGGTGCCATCAGAGGTAGGAGCTGTTCTGTTTCTTCATTCTCCTCGACTACATATTCCTGTGGGAAGGAGAGCCCTATAGTCTCTGGAGAACCTGTTTGTTATGCCACGTCCCATTGCTCCACAGACGTGTTCATCCCAACTGTTATTGCTGCAACCTGTGTGAAAGCAGCCATTACTAGCTTGAATGTTTTCCCTCAAACAGACTGACATGTACATGCATGAAATCAGTCATGACGATGATGATGATGATGATGATGATGATGATGATGATGATGATGATGATGATGATGATGATGATGATGGAAGTGACAGTTATGATAGAAACTAAAAGATGATGTGACATGAGGATGACAATTATGTTGCTGTCACCAGTGATGATGATGACGGCAGGGATGATAAAAACTAAAGTGATGATAATGTTTTCAGGTGGATGAGGAAAGGGAGCTGGCCACCATCTTCCTCCAGCAGGTCATCCGAGGCCGAGCCATCCAGAACATGGTAAGTCTTTCTGTTACTGCACATTCACTTCACCCGTGGACCTTACCCATTGACAACCAAGTGAAGCAAGTTCAGTGCTAAATATTTTTGTTTTGGTGTATCTGGTCTCAGAAGTCTATGCTACAGCTGTCACTAGTCATGAACTGAGCAGCATTATGTGGATTCTAAAACTCCCTGTGTATAATGTGGTTGTATTTGTGTTGGATGGGAAGCATGTGTTCCCAGTGCCTGAACAGCAGACTTAGAAGAAGAAGGTTTATTACGTACCCATAGACAATGTTTCATTGATGAAAACCCAATGACATACACTTGGAAGATCATGTGAACAATATTAGTGCGCAGTATGATTCACTCGACAGATTTGGCTATTTTCAAGGTGAACAGAAAGGGAATGAACCACATTTAAAACAGAATTAGTGCTTGTTATCTAAGCTTTGGTAAGATGACAGCTACCATATTTCCTGATGTATCAAAATAAATCATTGCTGTCTAAGATCTAGAGCTATTAAAGTATTTGAGAATGCCTCATGGCATGCTTGTGGCATGCTTCTGACTTGTAGCAGTTTATGTTTACATTGGACAAAACACAGTCTTAAGTTAAATACATAGCTTGCTGGTAATTCCAGGACTTTACATCTGCTAACCCAGTCAAGTTGCTCTTTTATATTCTTTTGTTTCCCATTGATGGATGTTGATTGACCTGCCTTCCTTCCATTACTGATGAAAGAGTGAATGCGTTTGTGTTACTGTGCTGATATGTGTATCTAGTGTAGTGCCCTTGTCCATGTATGAGAGTACACGACTAGATCTGTTCCAAGCAAGGTGTGACAAGTGATAGAGCATGGTTGTGTTGTGCAGATGTTCGAGGGCAAGGAGAAGAGGATGGAGCTGATCCATGAGTTGCGGTCCACACATGCCCTGCAGGAGGCTGAACAGGTTGTCAAGAAACAGGAGATGCAGGCCACCATTGCTCTCCAGCGACAGAGGCGGCTTCATGAACACAAGGTGGGTTGTCTCCCCTTGGAGTAACAATGTAGCAGGGACATAGCTGTTTACTCTGTGTGTCGTCACATCCAATGTTGCTGCAAACAAGAGGCCTCTATTGTCCTCAAGGTCAGATGTCTCCCCTTGTAACAGGGACAGCCAGGCAATGGGAAGGTGTCTGCCATTTTAGCTGAAGGGGCTGTTGTCGGCACTGCATTAGAATACATGGCAAATAAAATGATTTTGGATGCCCAGAAAGCACTCAAAGTCAGGCGATCTGGAACAACACCACAAACCAGAAAAGTGGACTTGTCTGTTGTTTAGGGTACTGGGTACGTTTCTGTACATTTGCTTTGGCTAGGGTACATTTCTGTAGTATTTGTGCTGATAACAACCCCTTCAGCACCAATGTTGATTTCCATGGGCAGCCATGGTAATATCACCAGTACCCTACACTTGATTAAACTATACCACAGGACTGGATGTCATGATGGTTTAACTTCTCTGAGTGGCATTTAGAGGTTGGTGTGATTAACAAGGAGAGTTCTATGGATTTCCAACTTCTTAATTATAATATGTGCAGGTTCCAGTGTAGCTTCTAACACTGTCATCACTTGCTTGATAACAGTGTTAGAAGCTACACCAAAACGTTACTTGTATTATGTTAAAGAAGTTGTGAATCCATAGAACTCTTCTGGTTGTTCTTCATGATTGTTTGTCACCTTACTCTACGAGAAAGATATATTACTGTCAGACTTGACTTGTGATCAGTGCAGAACCCCAATCCTTTGACCAGGGTAGAGTTAGGAGTCAAATTAAGACATGCTGCTATACAACAACAACAGCAACAACAACAACAACAGCAACAAACATTAATATCCAACAATACTAACAACAGATTGATGATGATAAGGAGGAGCATGATGATGATAATGATGATGATTATGATTTCAGACAGTATTTCAAAATTAGTTGTCTCCCCTTTGTTTTAGTGCTTTATAACCAGTCAATCTGATTCCTTCACAGTCTGGATAAGAAGTGAGAAATCAGTGTTGGCTCAAGAGAGGGTTTTGGAGTGTTTGGACTCAACAAATTCAGTGAGGACACCCTCTATTTTACATCTGCCCATCTATTTAACATTGGAGGGGGTCCAGAAACATTACTTTCATCAATTTGGACCCACTCAAAATTTCCCCCAAATCTAACACTGAGAAATAGTCCTGCCTGACAGACTATGGCAGCAGACCAGTAGACAGTGAACTTGATCAATTATGCAGTAGAGATTGATCTGGAAGTGAACTGGTGGAAATCTGGTGAATTAATTATGAAGCCCAAGTGATTGAGTTCTGTTGTCTGTCTGTATGTTGCGGCATATGGTAGAGGTGAAGGTGGACATGGTGGCTAAAGGTTCCTCGTGATGATATTGGTTGTGTTCATGTAGTTATCTCACTTCTGGACGAAGCACTGTGTCGATCAGGTGAGCCATGGGTCATCTTCTTTTAGCTTGATGTCAGAGACTTGGACTCCTGAGAACCATTCTTTGTTATTTTATTTTCTAAATGCCAGTGTCTTTGTCCTTGGATGCCTGGAATACCACATCTCCATTCTGTTAATAATAATACCCTGGAGCAGACAATATACTACATAGTCAGGGATGCCTTTTGGTTGAATGTAGTGATAGCATCCGTCGTCTCTGAGTGTATAAAATTTTAACAAAAACACATAATGTCTGTCAAACTGACAACAAGTTCCAGTGACATGGGAGGTTCACAACCTGAACCTGACGAAATCTAGACTAACTTTATTTAGGGCTTTAATATTGCAGACAGAAATAGCTGGGCGGAAGGAAAATAACATGGTTCAGGGACTGTCAGTTAAACAGACTAGTGGTATAATTGTGGCCATGTTTTTTTTCCTCTTGAACAGGTCTTCATTTTGTAAATTACAATTAGTGTGTATTATTCACTATTCACTAGACATAGTGAATGAAGGGGACATGTTGTACTCCGACCTCTATGTGTGATGGAGACATGTTTGACTGACCCCTGTGTCTGATAACAGACACATATTTGACTAATATCTTTGTGCGACGCAGAAGTGTTTGACTGACCCCTGTGTCTGATGACAGACACATATTTGATTAACATCTTTGTACAATGCAGAAGTGTTTGACTGACCTGTGTATATTGACAGAGACATATTTGACTGACATCTTTGGATGATGCAGGAGAAGTGTTTGACTAACCTGTGTATGATGAAGGAGACATGTTTGGATGACCTTTGTGTAAGATGGAGACATGTTTGAATGTCTTCAGTATATGATGCAGGAGACATGTTTGACTGACCTCTGTGTCTGGTTGAGACATGTTTGACTCTAACCTGTGTTTGATGCAGGAATCTCTTGTGGATGAGGCACTCAGCCAGGTTGAGGGTTCCAGCCTGGGGGACATGTTTGACTTCCTCAGCAAGGAGCTGACACGCCTGCAGGAGGAGAGGCGGATCCATGCCTTCTCCATGTTAGCTGAGAGACAGCGGCGCATCCGGGAGGCGGAGGAGAGTGGGAGGAGACAGGTAGAGGAGAGGAGGAGACGAGAAGAAGATGAGATCTTTAAACAGGTGAGGACAAAGCCTCAGTCGCACCAAAAAGCAACCATGAATAAAATATCGACATGAAAGCAGGGACTGGGAAAGTGAACTTTGATAATGGGCCATTTTCTGAATCTAGGGTGGGCCACTGCCCTTGTATCAATCGTAAACTTGAAAATCCCTATGAAAGCATGTCCTAACACAAAGTATTAAAATGGACTTTCAGTTGTAAATGTATCTAAGGCATGAACATAAGTGTCTGGACATGCAGCTGTGTTTTTCTGTGCCCAGACAGTGAAGGTTCATCAGAACTCGGTGGACACCTTCCTGGAGGATATCATCCTTGGCTCCATTGACAACACTGCAGACCAGCAGGCCCGGCAGGAGATCCAGGAGATGGCCGTCACCATCAATGATGTGGCATATGAAATTGAGGATAAGTACGTTGACAGCATTATTCTTCAAACAGTGGACAGAATATTCTTCAAACAGTGGACAGAAACGTATGGTACAATATGTCTATTACAGTTTTGTCTGGGATAGACGTATTTGTCCAGATTGTGAAGCAGTCCATAATAGACAGTTTTGTCCTTTAACTGTAGATGTTATGGTTATACGTTCGTCTCACTTTTTGTCAGGGTAAGAAAACAGCATCGTATTGCTTCGTGCGAACAAATATTGGAAAACGACTTAGTAAAGAGGTCATATTTGCAATTAAGGATCACAAGATTATTTACCTTTTCAGTTCTAATTTGATTTTGCTAGGCATTGTCTTACATGCAGGGATTAAGATTACCATGAGTATTTGTCTTTTATACAGATCCGGAAATAACAATCTGCTGTGCACACAACCCCACGCAACCTACCCGTGATTTAGTTGAAACTTAGTAACCCAATAATATGAAGATGAATTCTGATGCAGTGGTCAGGACAATATAGTATCTGAAGCTATTTTATAAAGAGGATCCTATTCTAGCAATGCATCATTTCAACTGCATGGTTTTACTCTATCAATGTAATATATTTATGATCATGACTAAGGTTGTGACACAGCACGTATGTGTTTTGCCAGATAGTTTTTATGTATGGAACAATTTGACCTGTCACAGATGAGGTTTTGCATGATCTCATATAAACAGTTTGTTGACATGTGATCATCCAGCTGCACCAGTTTACCGAAACAATGTATGTATAGTTATCCTTTATCTGTCAACTATACTTCTTTTCGATCCTGAGTACATCAACCTGAAAGTGATTGCTGTGAATAATATGGGTCAAAGTTATAAATACCTGAGGGACACACGATTTCACTGCAGCTAATAGAAAGATGCTTTTTAAAATTTTGGAGTAAAATTATCATCTTTTTGACAGTGAATGTTTATGATATGAAATAGAATACAACACAGGTTCCCATATTTGGAGTGAGAAAAATATTTATTAGACCATACATACATTTTACATCCAAGATGGTTGTCATCTGGCCTGAGTTGACTGCTGTTAGGACCCTAACAGAAGTAATGGAGATGTTTTTTCAACGGACTGTTATTTTAGTCAGCTAAGCCCGGATTGCAGAACATTGTTCTCATAGCACGTTGATTGATTTTTTTTTTTTATTCTAGTCCATAATCTGTAGTTGAGAGAGTCTTGATAATAAAGCAAGCTTTAATGATTAATTAAGAACAATAATGCTGGGACACAGAGGCACCTACCTGCCACCAGAATCACCACTTTCAGAACAATCTCATGTTACACTTTTTGAGAGTTCAGTGTGCTGTAAACAATTCAATATTTGACAAAATGTTTGACAGCGTTTAGTGTAGGGATGTGCTGCTTCAGTATCAGGTGACAGTGGCAGAGGTAGCCTGGACCCCTGGATTCTGTGTCCACGCAGCTGTCATGACGACATGTGTAAACCTAGGAGTATGATTATTATGATCACCTTAGGTCTTAGACTGCAAACAAAGGTTTGATTGAGTTTACCTACATGAAGATTGTGTTTCCATGATACATAGGGTGGTGAGGTAGCCTGCAGGGTAAAGCATTTGATCATCACACTTTATAATGATAGCACCTAGTATCCATCTGACTAGTTGCTCACTGGATGCTTTAATCAGAATCTGATTATTTTTACTCTGGATAACCCAAGCTGCCTCTTAGGCGCTAGAAGGTTATAGTCACATGACTCACCGGATGAACAGAGGCAATTTTGAACACACTCACTTGCCTAAGGTGAGACCACATATACCATGTGTGCATCGTTGTGGGGCAGGACTGAGGTCCTAGAAACACTCAGGAGTCATCCATAGGCCCGTGCTCAGTTCCACACATTGGTACAATGCGTGAGGGCCATGTCTTTTGTCCTCGCTGTGATATTGCTGGAATATTGCTGAAGTGGCGTCAAACTAAACTAAGATTCACACTCCATGACACATGTTATTGTGCTTCTCTATCACACAGTTGTGCATGCCTATCAAATATTTGTGTCTCTGAACCACATAATTGTGTTTCCCTGATCAACATTATTGTGTCCTACTATTAAATACAATTGTCATTTTTTCCCTTACACAAAAAATTGTGTTTTCAGACGGTCACAGCTGGAGTCAGAGGAGATTGTAGCTGACCTTGTACACTGTTTCCTCCTTCCAGAGGTGCAGAAGTCAACCGTCAGAGAGAAAGGTAAGAGCGTCTGACCTGTTTTCCTTGTTGTCACATCCACATATCCTGTGCTACTTTTACGTTCAATGGTGGTCAGATAGTAACATCCCTAGCCTGTAAAACATGTTCTTGTTTCATGTTTGAAGTAATTGTCTCAGATACATAATGTTATTAAAATAGATGAATTTGTGTCGATGACTATGATTCAACGTGTGATTTTTAATCTCCCTGATTCAGTGAGGAGACAACAGAGGAAGTATCTGCTGGCTGCCCACAAAGAAATCCACAAGGAAGGGGAGGAGATCATTGACATGAATGCCAAGGCTGTGCCTTCCTCTGCCCCACGACTCTTGACTGCTGGGCAGGAGGAAGAGTCCACTGAAGCCCCTGTCAGAGATCTGGACAGTCGTCATAGCGACACAAGTGTCATTCTCCCCGAAAAACCCAAAACAGTGTAAACACAGTGTTATAAGAACACTTGAATGTTTTGTCTGGATGTCAAGAAGGGTTCCTTGTTTTTTAAACACATCCTGAATATTTACAACAACTGGTATTTACTTTGTGTTTTCAGATTTCACAAGAGAGCGATTAGATTCAGTATTATAAAGTTAAAGACACTGAAAGAAATGGAAGATTGTTGTAACTTCTAAGTTCTACAGAATTATCAAAAACCATTCATTTGAAGGAGTACTTTCCAATTTGAACATGTGCAAATGCTTTATGTGTACAAGGGTTTTGTTCTTTTATATTTTATAAGGATATTGATACATGAATATCTTAATCAACTGACAATATGAAGTTTTGTTGTTCAGGTATAGCATCATGATATAGTGCATTGGAAATTGGACCTTTCATACCTTCCTTATGTGTACATACCATGTCTGTGATAGTGTTTTCACATTCCGTCCATGCTGGCCAGTGTAAATACATATTTATACAGTCCCTTTGTCATGTTGTTATTTTCATTTTCCACCAGATTGTATGAGTACAGTTTTATTGGGTAGACTGATGGGTATCCTAGTTGTTTAAGTGTCAGCTTGCTACGCCAAGGACCAGGGTTGAGTTCCCCACGTGGGTACAGACATCACACTGTGTCAGCTTGCTACGCCAAGGACCAGGGTTGAGTTCCCCACGTGGGTACAGACATCACACTGTGTCATCTTGCTACACCAAGGACCAGGGTTGAGTTCCCCACGTGGGTACAGACATCACACTGTGTCATCTTACTACACCAAGGACCAGGGTTGAGTTCCCCACGTGGGTACAGACATCACACTGTGTCATCTTGCTACACCAAGGACCAGGGTTCAGTTCCCCATGTAGGTACAGACATCACACTGTCAGCTTGTGATGCCAAGGACCAGGGATGAGTTCCCCATGTGGGTACAGACATCACACTGTGTCAGCTTCACATGGAAGGAGTGAGTTAGCTTTGATCAAACATTGAGTTCTTTTTAGGTGGTATCTATTTTCATAAACTAAGTGATATGTTTTTTTCAAATTTGGAACTGAAAAAAACCCAAAAAAACCCCAAAACTTCCAAAGTAAAATATTCATATTTTGTGAATTGTCAAACCATCAAACTGCAGCACACATTCCTATTCATATAACTGGGAGGCTTCATGTGGTGATTGGATCTTCCTGAACTGTGAATTTCATACAGATACGTGTTTGAAAAGGAATATTTCAAGGATCAGTTTACAGTTGTCTGAGAGTGGTACACATTAGGTATGTGATCAATATTACCAGTTCCATTTTAGTGGAAGTCACTGTGGCTGACTGCTTTAGATGGCTGATATTTAGGTTTTTTCTTCATTGATGGGACTCAATAAGTACTTGAATTTGTATTTGTAGCTGAAACATTGTTTTTGCTTTATAATACAAGGTTTGCCGAATGTGCCGAGGCCTTAAAGTGTTCAACACTATAAAATGGTTTCCAGAGACCTTGAATGTATGAAACAAAGACATCAGAGCTGGGTCTTACATTTCAGTCCTGACTCAAACAATACCTTGTAAACAAGTATCAGTTGATAAGCAACATTATCACACTCCAGTGTGGACTGTACAGGAACAAAAGATTTTCACTGAAGCTGTCTGCAGCTAGGGAGGTAAAGTATTGTTTCAGAATACACACGGGCCAGGATTCTTGCCTTCAGTCTTGCAAGTATATGGTATTTTGTTTGTTGTTTAACACCAAGATTCTTGCAACATGGAGGTGGTCAGTTAACACTCAAATTAGGTCCAGATAATCCAGTGATTGACAACATGAATGTCAATGCAGGCAGTTGACATGATGCCACACATCAAGTCCATGAGCACCTGGTGTCTTTAGTCAGCGGTAACAAGCAGAGTTGGCTGGAGGTCCATATTTATATCTCAAGTTCCTATTTGCTGATAACAGGAAAACTGTAAGATCTTTGCAAGAAGCATTGTAGTCATTTACTTGTGTTAACATTACAATGTGTGCTCCAACTTTCAGGACAAAGGAAACGAAAAACTGATTGTCATATATTTTTTTATTCTTTTAAAAAAGTTGCAGTGTATTTTTTCAATATACAGTAATATACAACAGTAATTGTGAATGAATCTAACAAGCCAATTGCATAGTAACAAATCAATGGAAGACATTGCATGCCCTCCCTCGTAAAGCATCGTAATACGTACCACGGAATTAAGTACATCAAACAACAGTATGGTCTCCCCCAACAACCAGTTTTACATTCTCAATACAAAGGTGATTGCAACACAGAGTTCATGACTCCACTTAGGTCTATTTTGGACATTCTTGATGGCCTTAAGGATCATTTGATCAGCTTGTCAGTCTGAAAGTAATGCTGGCCTCAGATGTTTACCACTGTGCTAAAAAACACTTTAAGGGAAACAGGTGAAACACATGCTAGCTAGTCCCCCTACCTCGAAGACATTAAATTACCCATGATAGTCTGATCTATACATTCACTTTTAAGATCATTACCAGCTCAATGAATTATGTAAAGTTCCATGATATTTTACATTTTGTTTTAATGTCTTGTCCAGATTCAAACAGAATCAATCATTCAATTCTTTGTTGGAAATTCTACTTTTAAGCCATAAGACATGTGGAACACTTTCCAGGTGCACACAATACTTCCTTGTGACTGATCAGCCACAACAAAATAATGATGATTGTATTGTAGGTTACATTCAATGAAAGCCATGGCAACCCCAAGGCCAGACCAATTTTATTTCTTGTTTTACGGATTGTTGTCCTCAGAAAACCCAACGACAGGAGGGGAACAAAATTAAAAATAAAATCACCAATCAAAGTAATATTCCATTCCAGTGCTCAAAGCATTTTACTTCTGACAATTTATGAAGTCTATATGGGGCAAAAAAAAACCCCCAAAAATCTAAACTAGTGTTTCTTTTTAGTTTTTTGGGGGCCAATAACAACAACAGGATTAGCTTTTCTGAGCGAGGAAAATTCACTTCTATTTTTTCTCTCTTATTCTTGGAAAAATATGGCGGGTAGATCCGTAAAACAAGAAATAAAATTGGTCTGGCCTTATTTTGATTTGCAGTATATGAATTCAACCAAAACCAAAACAAACCCAAAGCAGTTATTCGCATTGAATATTTACAGTATATTTATTATTTGGTCAAAAGTTTCATCTTTGAATTATGAAAGTGAAAGTGTTCAACTACAATCATCTGATAATATGTAGATGTAACCTCATTACCTGGCCACCAGGTGAGCTGGAACTAATAGGAAATGTACTGCTCAACTTTAACAGGAATATGCAGCTAATGAAGATAACCTGTGTTGCCATGGAAGCGAGAATGCTGATAATTATGAAAGATACTTACATACATATTCCCTTATTTGTTATGGTTTATTTGAGTGGCATTCTAGAAGTTGCAGGCATAGAGATGACACCACTTTATGGATGATCAACTCTGTCTTAAACATTGTGACACTTTGGTATAGGTACTCATGCAGTTTTCAAACATGGGGGAATGATGGGATACACCCTGATATAGACAAGATAAGATGATGCTATACTCACTGAGTATCACACCACACCCCCCCCAAACCTTGGTCTAATTAACTTCCTTTCACTGATTTTCATGATAATCCCACTCATCTAATTTTGTTCGGTTAAGCTCATTATCATGTCACTGTACCCCATCAGGAAACTTTCTCTGATGCTTTGTTTTCCCACCTTTTGTTATTGTTACCACACTATCTTATCTTGCACATAAACTGATGTACCCCATCAATCCCCACATCCTTGTAAACGGTATAAGAACCTCTATCGAAACGTCGCAATTCTTAAAATAAAGAAGTTGATCATCTATAAAATTGTACCATCTGTACATTTCTTAGGTCTGTGCCATGCTATGTCTTCCTCTCTCCTTAACAAATTTCCCCATGCAAAAATACAAGGAAATATACAATTCCCGCGTGAACATTTTATGAAGGAGTGACACCCCAACTTGGTAAAAAAGGAAAAAGCAAAATATTTTCACAAAACATTGGAATCCTTTTTCACGATACAATCTTAGCTGTCACAGGTGTGTAATTATCACTGAGTTATGGGACTACAGAGATGTTTAAGCATGAGAGTAAGGAGTTGCAACAATATTGTGTTACGGGACCCAGACTGTGTGTATATTATTCATATCAAATCTGATAAACATACAAAAACCAGAAACAATCTTTTTCAAGAATTCCAGGTATATATTTTCTCCTGAGAATAGAGTAAGTTATGATGATGTTACAAGCTGATCTAGAACACATCAGGGTGCACTAAAAAGAAATATTTTTTCCAACATTTTCCAGATAAGCATTGTTGGAAAACAAAACAGGTTGAAATTTTATAACAGTTAGACATAAACACAGCAATAGCTCTACTGAAATAGAAGATACCTGTCCAGGAAGACCTGCTATGTACATGCTGAAAACAAGCCTAGCCATTGTGATCCCTATACATCAGATCTACAGCTACATAGCACCATATGTAGACAATGGCATTATGCTAACAATTAGAGGAAGCCATTGACCTACACCTGTAGGCTGGAAGACCTCAACTAACATGTGAGCTAGCTGTGCAACAATAGAATTCAATGAACATTAGTTATTACTGAGTCAGTGCCATTTCACTATGCTTGTAGCAGTATTCCAGCAATATCACAGGCTTTGTGCATGACAAGAGCATGTTCCCCGACCTTCCCCGACATAATTACAGGGGGCAGCAACAAGCTCCCATCATATTCAACAATAGTGCAATAATGTATGCTTTGTTTTAAGATAAGCAGAGCTTGGAGCTAATTCTGGCAAGAAACAGCTTGTATAGCAAATTTGCAGAATGTTGTTTCACACACATCATGGCATCCTTAATATCTCCAGGGTATACGTTCTCATAAGTCTCCACTATACCCTGGACGCATCTACAGCTCGGTCGGAAAATTTTATTCACTCCCTCTACTGGCTCACATCCTCACAATCAGCCAATCACCTAAGCCGCCATTATAACTGAACTTGCCAGTGTCAATAACGATAGCGGTTGCAACTGCGAAGGTTTTTTCGAGGATGAAATCATACAGACACATTGATATGTTCGGAAATGATAAAAAAAAATATAGGCAAGAACTCCTTCTGCCTCTTTCAGAGAACCTCTGTATGGTTTGTTTTGCCAAGTTTAATCGGTTGGATAATTAAAAAAAGCGAAAGTGTGTTGTGTTTGGCTCGCTCAACTTCCCGGCATATACACCTGATTGGATAAAAAGTCAGCCAAGGGAGGTAATAAATTTATCGGGCTTAGCCATAGATGCATCCAGGGTATAGTGGAGACTTATCGGAATGTATACCCGGGAGATATCGAGGATGGCATCATGGGGGTCTCGGTGAATGCAACGTACCTGGTTCACACTTTTTAGGAAAGTCTTTATGTTCTCCTGAATGTGGACTTAACAAGAAGAACATCAACACTCATCTGAACAAAACCAATGTACTACTGGCACTTTTCTGAGATCTCAATAAGGGCTAAACCCAAAGAGCAGAAGGCCCTTACTCTGTATAATCACCAGTCTGAGCAATACTAACGGTACTACTGGCAGTTAAGGGATTAACCCCCTGAGCACACAGCCCTTACTCTGGATTTACAACTTGGGTAAAGCAATTCCCTAACTCACTGATGGTACTTGGAACATTTCTGTGCTTTATCATCCCCAGGAGAGGTCAGTGCTGATACAGATCTATACAGCCATACCTATTTCGTTATTGTTGCTGTGGTTACTTGTATTTTTTAGCATCCTTGTGGGTAACATGGGGATAACAGAACCTGAACATGAGGTGACAAGCAAACACTTTAACCATAAGGGTAATCCACTAGCCTTTGTCTGTACAGTGACAATAACACAGCTTCTGCCTGTTCTTAACAGACCGTTTACAAATGTTCTTACAAGAACACTTCTTCTAGATTGTTTTCTCCCTTCCCCACTCATAAATTCCCAAGTAAAATACTTTTCACATTTAAAGGGCACATTACTTCTACCGGTGATTATATTTTTGTCTCTCCTTCCTTTAGGTTTTCTGTGGACAAAATTCCATCAACCAAGAAATGAAAATAGGTCCGGTCTAATGGTAGACAACAAAGACGTTTATGATTCAAAATGTTGGATGAAGAAAGCTGATGCAGCACAGAGAAGTATCCATGTGTAAGAAACAGCACAGAAACACTCCTCTGGCTTTTTGTCAAGTATTTAAATAGAAGACATAGACATGAATGTTTACTTTTATGACATTTCATTTTTTCGAAAACCAAGTTTCTTTTGCTGCTCAGTAAAGTACTCCCATTTTGTAGTTGTATTTACCTAGAAGTATTTTGGTAGGTCCCCTCAACTTGTCTTAGAGACAAACTTTATGGATAACAACTTTATTATTTCGTGAGTGAGACGATTTGGTAGATTCATTGTCAAAGAGAGAATCTGTGTTGAAACATCACACTGCTGAAACAAAGAAGCTGTGATCCATAAAGTTAGTCTCTATTGTACCTCCCAGTTTCTTAAATGCCACTCAAAGAAGTTAAACTGGTGTTTTTGTTAGCAAAACTCTTGACTAGAACTTGAAAAATGCAGACTTGCTGAATATCTTTCCTTGCACATAACTGTGAATAATATACTTAAACCTTAAGGGTGAAATGGTACGTAAAGTGCATATCTTACCCTGGTATGTATTACGTTACATGGCCTTTGGTTTGGTCTGTTTCGGTTCGGAATATGACATGTGATCATTATGCTGAAATTTGACAAGAGTCAAACCTTACATTATTTAATAACATGGAAAAGAAATAACCAAAATCTCTGCTACTTTGAATGAACAAAACTGTCATTTTATGACTAGATAGAAATGCCAGTACAAATGTGGTGCACCAAAGTCAAGGCCACACACTGCAGCCCTGCTAATACCAACATACACTGTTTTACCCCAAGAAACTTTCATAAATGGGACTGGGGCAAGTATATCACCAACATCAAAAAAAAAGAAAGTCTGTTTAAGGTTAAAAGAATATTCATGATAGAATAATTTTGTAACTTGTGAATGAGAAATATGACTATTTGAATATCCTGAATGCTGTGCTGTTTGAATCTAATAACAATTATAAAGCCACTACTGACCAGTGCAAGAAGAAAGACGAGCTGATGATTTGAACACTTTGAGGCCCTCCATAAAATGCATGTGTCTAGCATCAACTTCACACGTAAACAGATCCCTTTTTATCATTTGTAACCATCGAAACAAGTCATCAAGAGTATTTATCAAAATACATGATGCTTGTTTTCAAAACAGGGAGATGATATCTGAAAGAAAAATATGGTTATCTGAAAGATAAGAATATTTTACACAGAAGTAGTTTGTATTTGAAAATCACACCTGGCTATTCCTTACTGCCATTATGATTTGCAGACAGAAGGTGACAGAAAGAAGAAAGAAAGAATTGTTTGCAGCCATGCTACACACACAGGTTACAAACACGCTGCCATGTCCCTCTGAGGAGAGTCAAGAAGACGTTCTGTATGGTGCATTCTGGGACTTGGCATATCATAGGAAGCACACATGAGAATGAACAAATACGATCTCACTTAGTGAGCAAATGTAACGAGAAAACATCTAATTGTCATCTTTACTAGAGTCAGACTCTTCTCCTGCATGCTCGGCCTCCATCTTAATTCCTTCATCTTCGCCATGAGGAGAACTGGAAGCCTGGTGAATATTTGGAAGTGATGTGATTATCTGCCCTTCAGTCATCACTGAAAAAGAGTTACTTCCCTTGTAATGAACCATCATTGATTTATGCAAATACCCGTGATTTCTTTAGTATACCTTTATCTGAACAAGAGTTCTCTACCATTTATTCCTCCCCACCCACACCACCATCGCCTGCACCACTACAGATAGTGTTTTATTATGAAACAAATATAACACTCAAATAATTTCATGCATCTATTTTCAACGCTTTTTTAAAAGTATGAGTTATCTCCCTTGTAGACACCAACACCAATAGAGGCTATTTTCTACCTAATGAAACAATTATGCAACTTCTGTACCTAAACTGTATGAATTTATCATCCCAGTCAGCAATATCAAGGACGCAATGGTCTTCACTCACAACAAGCATAGCCTGTTTGGGAAATCTGACCAAAATATTCTTACCAGGAAGCACAATTGGCTGTCCCTGTGAACCAATGACCTGTTGCTGTTGCTGGTTATCACAAAGCTGACCATCTGCAGCTGGCAGCTGGGGTGTGATATTGGCTATACTGTCTGGCCAGAACCTCTGCTGTGGCCGGGTCTGGGGCTTACTCTTCTTTGTCTTGGTAGTTTCTGGGTTACTGGCATCTAACATGGGCTGCAATATCCGGCGCCGGGCATTAATGAACCTGGATCAAGGGAAGATGACTGTATTAAGACAAGATGAGAGCTGAGATTTCTCAACAGTATTGCTATGCTTGTTACTTAACACAGCTATATGATGGCAGTCTGTAAACAGTGGGCTAGTTATCCAATGACATGGTAAGCATCAATCTTCACACAATGACATGTACCAACCAAATCAGCTAGTCTGACCATCCATTTCTGAAGGACATCTCAAATGACAAGCATGGGTTGCTGAAGATCAGCTGTAGCTACCATCTTGTGTGGACCGATATCACTGTAGTTACATACTTACATGCATGCATGCTTGTACCTGTACTATTGAAATACCACGCTTCAATCCTGATATAATTCTAAGACACTGACTCCAGTGTTAACCTGGGTACAAATGTCTTCCCGAGAACCTGATTTTGGAGCAAATCAGGATGCACATGGCTTTAAACAGTGTTCAGTAGTATCATACTGCACACACTTAACACAGGATGAAAATAATTATGTTTTTCAGAGAAGAAAACAGCACTCGGTCTAGACACAACCCGGACAAAGTTGTAATATAGTTTCTGTATAGTATAGTTGAGAATGCTTTTGCCTGCTTGGTTATTTACCAATTATTTACTTGAAGCAGGGTCAGGTTTGTTTGACTGGCTATTTGTCTCTTCTCATCTTCTGTTGGGTATGGATGCTGAAACAGAATTGATAGTTCCTGAAATCAGGGACTCAAAGGCAAGTTATCCTTTCAACAAATTATTCATCTTCATACAGCTCTTTATATTTGAGTAAACAACAGCATTCATTACTGCAGCCTTTCTGGGGATTAAGTTGAATATATGACCTTTACTCCAGGAAATAACTTGGCATCTCAATGTTTAGCAGACCATTGTGACTGGATACCAACATGTCACAATCACATGACATCACTAACCTCTGTGCTCTGTACATCACTAACCTCTGTACTATTAGTAAAGTGAAATACAGGACTAATGACTTGGGCTGACAAAAAGAATGTCATCCAATGTCTTTAATACAAATGCTACCAGTACTTGATAAAAGTTTCAAAAATGTTGCCAAGACTTCAGAGTTTCATTAATTTGTTTTGATTGTTTGTATATTTGGATGTTGTCTCCAAATTTGAATGGGTGAGCTTGCTCCATAGTCAGTAAGAGCACCTACCACTATATGCTGAAACAGCCATGTTTTCATGACCTGGGTGGCCTGTTTAGGAAGAACCCCTCGCTTGCTCTTTTTCTTGCCGAAGTCGTCATCATCAAACAATGCACTGAGACTGGCCGCTGACATCTGCGAAGGCACCTGAGGTGCCACAGAGGCTGAAATACAGGAAAACTTCATACTTTTTGATTCTGAAAAATACATTTATAGCATTATGTTCATATTTCCATATTGTGGAAGTCGTGGTGGCTGAGCGGGTTAGACAGATGACTTTCTGTGCTGGCAATTACATGACTCACTCTGAGAGAGCGGGTTCAAATTCCAGCAGGAACTCAACCAAAAATGTACTAGAATTTGTATATGAAATGATAGCTGCACATGGATTTTATAGTTCATCCATAGTTTACATTGAATATGTTGCACCACATTACCTTGACTGAATTTGAAACTAACAGGTACAGTTTGAACAAACTAGCAATGACCTGGATAAATCTAAAACCTGGTGTAATCTAAATGTGTACTCTTGCTCACTTAACAGACGATCTTGACACTCCAACCAGACACATGGGTGTTCTGACAGCTATCTGAGGGCACTGCACTCACCTGTAGGTGTACTGACTTGTGACAACAGGTGCCCCGACCACCCCTGAGACAGCAGGGTGCTGCACTCACCTGTAGGCGTACTGACTTGTGACACAACAGGTGCCCCGACCACCCCTATCTGAGACAGCGGGGTGCTGCCATGTATCACAGTTGCTGTAGGGGTCATGATTGGAGCTTGCACTGAAGGTGTACTTTGAATCTGGAGAGACAAAAAATTAGATGCAGATATAACAGAGGATTCTTTCTCCCCAGGTAAATTCTTCTACAAGAATAATATGTCAACCTAACTCCTAACCTAATCTAGAGGATCTTTTCCACAAAATGCAGGGGAGTACATTTTTTCGGAAACTTTTAAAAGGGGAATGAATTATCCTTCACAAAAGAGTTATTGTGGTTACACAAAACAGATTATTTAAAGAAATACTTGGATGAGAAAAACATTTAGAAAAGTAATGTTCAGAGCATCATTCTTCACCAGTGGATACCAACATGGTGACCATGGCAACAGGCCCCAGATAACACACAGGTCAGATCAATGGTATGCAGTTTCTGACTCACCTGAATGGGTTGTGCAACGATTCCTTGAGGCGTGTGCACCATCTGATACACTGTATTCCCTGACACGATTTGTCCTTGATTTATTGTTGCCATGGAAACAGTAGGCTGGGCTATCCCTTGCTGTATCACAACATTGCCGTTAACAGAGGTCACGACCCCAGGGGTGACAACTTGTTGCTGAACCTGCATGGAATTGGTTGGCTGACTAGGCTGTGGTGTTCCTGGCAAGGGAGGCGAGGAGTCGTCATATATGTTGTCTATACGCAATAGATTCTCACTCTGCAGCTTGCCCTTCAAACACGCTATATATCGTGTACAGAAGTCTTTACACAGTTCATTCACTTTCTCTAGCTCCAAGAGATGAATTCGTAGCACTTGTATTGCTTTAACCATCTGAAAACAACATTTAGACAGGTGATTTCATGTTTAATCTTAACATGAGAACAAGACAGAATACTTGGTTATCCCGTCAGTCACAAATGTGGCTAATATTGCAATATAAAACACATCAATCGTTTAGTCATGCATAAATAAGGTTATCGTACCTACACATAACTGTCAATTTCTGATTGGCTAAGTGCTCTTCTATCATTTTGAATGTACACAACTTATTGATGGAGAGTACATAACTCTGAATCTCTTTTTCTTGTGTCGTCTCCAAAATCTAGTGATGGCTACAGAAAGATTTGCCTCGCATTCCAATAAATATATTTTGACAAACTGTAGTCCCTGTGAATATTAAGTAGGGGTTCACACCGCCCTGACTTTACTAATAATTCCTGTGGGAAAAACTGCAAGATGCAAGATTCGAATCATTTTATTCACTCAGGTTGGCTGAAGTATACGATCCAATACCCATGCTTCAAACAGTTAAAAACTAACATTAAGGTCTTCAGTAAGATAACTGTATTGTTCACTGGTCCTTGTGGCCCATGGGTTGATGTACCCGTGATGTCCACCTTGTGACCAGTGAGTGACTTATATCAAAAATGTTTTGAACAGTGCTGCAGTTATACTACTGTCAGCTTCATGTGAGAGGAAACACCAGGGATAGTCATGGTCTTCAACAACTCATGTTTGTCTCCTCATGTATATAGATCTGAGATAGAACTGGTCTTCAGCAATCATGCTTGTCTTCCCATGGAGATCTGAGATAGAACTGGTCTTCAGCAATCATGCTAGTCTCCCCATGTTAAGCATTTGCAACAATGAACACAGGGGAGGAAGAAAGTTGTCTTCCAAAGCATGTTTAGACAGTAACAGAATTAAAACATATCAAGCATAGCAAGTTTAGTTAATAAACTGTGTGAAAGAGTGAATGTTGTTTACTACTATTTGTGGGTGCCAAATCTGACACCTGTTTTTTAAACTTTCATCACATTTTCACAGGGTATTAGCAGATTAAAAAATTAGTATACTGGCATCTAATTTGCTATTTAGCACAGAGCACAAATTTTTTCTCACAGGTTTTAATGATGTCCAAATTTGACGAGTTATAATACAAACCTGGGTTAAAACAACTATTCTGCTAGTCCTGAGATCAACAATACCCTTTTCCCACCAAAGTCTAGATATTTCACACAGTCTATTTGTCCTACTCCACCAGGTGGTGGTGATGTAATGCTATCTATTGGAACTATGTGATATACACCTTATAGCCTGGCAGTCAGTCACCTACTGACTCACTTCAACAAGATGGCTAAACGGGTGATACTCTCTGACATGGCTGCACACAGGTTATACCACTTATACCCCTGTCCTGGGACCAATCAGTGTCAGATCAGCTAATCCCCCAAGCTCAGTTAGGCTTTCCAGGTGTCAACTATCTCACTGTTAAAGTTACCATGCCTAATTATTTCTTACCAATTAGAACATACAGAAGGCTCAAGTCAAAAAGATTATAAGTATATAACTAAAGGTCAAATGAATATATACAACCACCACAACATGTAAGAATTAAACTAACAATTAAATGTTATCACATGAGATAATATCAGATCACTCCTCTGCCTAAAATGTGTTGAATTTAACAAAATATTTCCATGATGTGTTTACCAAATCCAAAATATGGAAAGAGTTCCGCCTGCAACCCCCATCTTTTTACATAGAATACTGCCACCTTCCCCGGTGTAATATTCCTGCACTGAAACAAGTTCATTGATGTGTTTTTCATATCTGTTCTAGTTTACTGAATGTATATTTAGGGTGAGGTATGCATGCCAGTTTGTAATTCTGGCTTTTGATTGGGGTGGGGGTTACGGGTGGAACTCTTACCCCAAAATATGACATATGTTATATCTGACCACTTTCTAAATGGCATTGTGTAATCATAGTTTTTGGCAGTGGGAGCCGTGCCAATCTACACAGAGGGGTACACAAAGTACGCAGTCTTGGCTACCCGTTGTCTGACTTTCATTTTTTGTGGAAGTCGCAGCGGCTGGCGATTAGGTGACTCAATCTGAGGGTGCGAGTTTGAATCCCAGAAGGGACTCAACCAAAAAAAGTACTATAATGTGTACTTTACCAAGAATATGAAATCGAAATTATGAGATATGTTTACATGTACTTTGTATCCTGCTTCTGTTTTCATGTTCTCTCATCTGTTTAACATCATTCACCCATACCCCTGTCTCTTAAATCTATTGAAAGGAATGCCTTTTGATACAGATAATAGAGATTGATGATCACTAAGTGATGTATGATTTTTGGAGACACACTTTTAAGCCAATCTGCAAAAAGGTCTTTATGGAATCAGCATATTTCACATCACATGCAAGTGGTGACACATATATGTATAGATGACTGACAAAATCAAGTGCTCTGAACATAGTTTAACATGTTTAAACTTAAAGTGACCTAAGAATAAGGATTGGGCACATAAATTAAAACTCTATTTTGTTAAAATAATTCATGAAAGACACTATTGATGAAATAGTTTTCATATTGAGCCTTTTAGAATTATTCCCATTGAAACAATATGCCACATCAATGACACTATTTCTTTACCATTCATTGGTTAATATCAGTTGTCAAGGTATGCTATCTGGTTAATATCAGCTATTGTATTCCATACCATCAGTTACAGTGTCCCCTTCCCTGTTCATTCTTTGAGCATTGTGTCCCTGATGTAAATTTTCTTACCTTAAAGTAGACATTAGAACTGGAATTCAGTTCTCATCAGTCAATTTCATCTCAACTAATTTCAGTTCAGTTAACTTCAATTGATTGACCTGCATCTAATTTTGACTTAAAGTTTATTTTCCGTTAAATATGTTGCCGCTGTTAGATGCTAAGTGTTCAGGGGTCACCCATGTTCACAAGCAGCTGTCCATGTGTGAGCCGCAGGAGTCAGGAGATACTTACCAAATTATCAAGTTCATTATCATCGCTGAAGAAGGCCTTATGTTCCTTTTCCTGGTGCTGTACAAAGGCCTGGATGTCAACATCAAAGCTCTCAGAAGTCGGGCAGTCGTGGGAGTGGGAGGCTTGCTCACATTTCTCAAACAGTAACGCCATAAGCGGAAACAATGGGTGTCTGGAAAACACAAAAACCTCATTGCTTAATCATGTTTATGCCTCTCTCTGCAATATCCCTGCTACATAACTTGGCCTGCAAGTATTCAAATATGAACCAGTGACTCACGTGGTCATACTTCTGTTGTGAGGATACAACCTCATGGTGTAGTGGATGCAGCTTTTCCCTAAGAAGTGGAAGATTCCCTGTTCAACTCCAGACATACAAAAAACAGTACTTAGGTGCTACCTTGCATCAAGGTGATCTAGTTAGTAATAGGCTGTAAATAGGTCATGACACTTCACCAGACCTTAGAAATGCTGCTGACAAAGAACACTTGGTCTCATCTAGTAAAGTCATATTTGGTGGTCATTCAGTTTTGAACCTGAACTGGTTCTTAAATATACTTTTGTCACCAGAAATCTGGTATCGGATGTAAGCTTGGCCCTATCTCAAATATTGCAAACTTGTGGGCACCGATGGAGCTGGGAACCAGTAGTAGCACCTTTGGAGTCTTACAGGCCCTTGGATTTGGCATTTGAATGATTCATAAAAATGTTGGGTGAATGGGTACCTCTGTGATCTTGAGAACAGTGGAAATGTATCAAGAGGCCTAGCATAGTGAGGACCCTGGACCTACATATGATGAATGTACCTGTATATGGCCTGTTTATAGTTCTCCACCTGTAGGGCCTCAGCCTCGGACACAGTGGCGCCACCCACAGGCTGTCCCACTGTTATGATGGTGGTAGCTCTGAAATATCAACAATAAAACGTCAGCTGTCAGGTACTGAAGAGTGAGTGAGAGAGACAATGACCTTTTCAGCCTATCACAAACTGGGGATACACATACAAATCTATGTGGTTTAATGGTACAACAACAAAACCATAAAAACTTGACCAAACCAAATGACCAACAAGACTTTTCAGTGAGAAATGGGAGCCAAATATATAATACATGAAAAGAAAAAGAAATGGGTTCAGTTTGTGATTCATTTGATAGCTATGCAGTCTGACTTAGAATAAGGGAGGTAACTCTGGTGTGACATCCCCCAGGACTGACAGACCACACCAAGAGTGAAAACATAAAACATGCTGTTCAGTGAAATTAACATTTGAGCAAAATTTTGTAAAGTGGAATTTATTCAAAGTTAGATTTCTCCATATCTCCATACAGTCAAAACGTCAAAGATTCAACCCTTTTCAAAAATATATATTTCCTTCCTAATGACTTGTATCATTAAGGGCTTAGCACTAATTTGACTGATGGTAGAAAAAAAATATATACTGAAACAATGTAAATACGGAACAAGTCCCATCACCATGGTTACAGTCCCATGGATTTTGATGTAAAAATAGGTTCTGTATGAATCAAAAGTATGACCAGTGTCAACTTCAACTCGGACTGTTACACCTGAGATTATTACACATTAGAAGTTGAAACATATACTCAATCAAATACAAATGCAGGAATGCCGTATTGGGAATCTGTGACCCCCTTGGATATCCCCTCTGCCCCTCCCACTCTTTCAGCATGACAGCCACTCACCCTCCAACATCTTGCACGACAGAGGCACCGGAGGCCACAGCCTGAGCTTGAGCCAAGATCTGTGCTTCCTGATACGATGGGGGCTGGGGGACCACAGACATGGCCCCACCCTGCCTGTGTCACATGAAGCCTAGGGGTGGGGACAAGATACATGTAAATAAAACACATTCCAACTCTGCTGAAAACAAACTCAGGTAGAGATACAGGATTTGGGAAAGAGAACTTTGACAATAAGCCGTGTTCAGGATTATTAGCCATTTTGTGAATTCAGAGTGGGCCACTGCCCTTGTATCAATAGTAAATTTCAAAATTTTAATGAGCCATTTTTTATTAAAATATGCAAAATGGTCCATGGCCCCTGCCTTTCCCAAACCCTTGATATATATATTGTTGTTGCAAGGAGTCAGAGGCCTGATTTTAGTCTTCAGTCAGTTTGTTTAGTGTTACTCCACACTCAGCACTGTTTCCGCCATACTGGACAAAAATAGTTAGGGATATATATAAATTCTGAAATCATGAATACTCGATGACACACTGGTAAAATACCAATCCTAAAAATACCAATATCCCTAAGTTACCTTGTCCTGCATATAAGGCGGCAGTGACACTGTGAACATTCCCAGATGATAAAACAATACAAATACCTTAGATTGTAGAAAAATGTAAAACTATAAAAATTTAAATTTGATCCAAATTTATCAGTCACATAGGTTAGAATGTAGAAAACTGACATTAAAATGTACTTGAAATATTAATGCTGCAGCTGTTCTAAGGTTCTTTATAGAAGTGGTCTTTAAGTTTAACATCGAGGAGGGCCTTTCAGTTTATACTAAACACATGATAAACAAACTGTGCACACAAAAATTTTAAATCTAAATTTATCAAACCTGTGTAGACACATAAGGATTTTAACTGATAACTGACATGTATCCTACATGCATGCATGTGACATGTTCCCGGACATCACTGGTTTCACCTTTAGGTGTGCAATATGTTGTTGCATGTGTATTTCGGGAAAGAGAATTTGAGCAAATGAATGCCACACAATACTGTCACTTAGAAAAACTCAACCCCTGCCCTTGCGATTGTTAAAAAAATTGTACGGCTATTGAAACACATAGCATGGCAAGGCTAATGTCTGCACATGAGGCAATTGGGATAGCCTGTGGGGGAATGTCTCAACGACAAGTGGCTGCACATTTTTCAATGCCACCGGAACACAATTTCTGCACTGGCGAAATGCTATCAGAACACCAATGATGTCACCTATCGGCCAAGTTCTGGATGTCCACATGTAACAACACCAAGACAGGACAGATGGATAAGGGTGGCCCATCTCTGTCACGAGTTTCAGACTGCAGTGATGATTGCTCAGACCACCCCAACAGAGTTTGACACTGTTTATGTCACTACGGGATGAGCCTATGTTGCCCCTCCACATGACCTAGGCTGATTACATCATCCAGAAGGTTGACTAATGTGGTGACGAAATCATGCCCACAGACCCTTGTTTTGGTGGAGAAAGGTTGTTCTTTAACAAATTACAGTTATGTCCAGGTTTAACATTTCCCATAGTGATGGACATCAACGTGCCTATTGATGCATGGGAGAATGTTATGCACAAGCCTGTGTCTTGGAGAGGAATCACTTTAGTGGTACTTTCGTGATGATTTGGGGTGGAATAACAGCATGCCAAAGAACTCCTTTGGTGAGAGAATGTTATGCACAAGCCTGTGTCTTGGAGAAGAATCGCTTTAGTGGTACTTCTGTGATGATTTGGGGTGGAATAACAGCATGCCAAAGAACTCCTTTGGCGAGAGAATGTTATGCACAAGCCTGTGTCTTGGAGAAGAATCGCTTTAGTGGTACTTTCGTGATGATTTGGGGTGGAATAATAGCATGCCAAAGAACTCCTTTGGCGAGAGAATGTTATGCACAAGCCTGTGTCTTGGAGAGGAATCACTTTAGTGGTACTTTCGTGATGATTTGGGGTGGAATAACAGCATGCCAAAGAACTCCTTTGGTGAGAGAATGTTATGCACAAGCCTGTGTCTTGGAGAAGAATCGCTTTAGTGGTACTTCTGTGATGATTTGGGGTGGAATAACAGCATGCCAAAGAACTCCTTTGGTGAGAGAATGTTATGCACAAGCCTGTGTCTTGGAGAGGAATCACTTTAGTGGTACTTTCGTGATGATTTGGGATGGAATAACAGCATGCCAAAGAACTCCTTTGGTGAGAGAATGTTATGCACAAGCCTGTGTCTTGGAGAAGAATCGCTTTAGTGGTACTTCCGTGATGATTTGGGGTGGAATAACAGCATGCCAAAGAACTCCTTTGGTGAGAGAATGTTATGCACAAGCCTGTGTCTTGGAGAGGAATCACTTTAGTGGTACTTCTGTGATGATTTGGGGTGGAATAACAGCATGCCAAAGAACTCCTTTGGTGAGAGAATGTTATGCACAAGCCTGTGTCTTGGAGAAGAATCGCTTTAGTGGTACTTCCGTGATGATTTGGGGTGGAATAACAGCATGCCAAAGAACTTTGGCGAGAGAATGTTATGCACAAGCCTGTGTCTTGGAGAGGAATCACTTTAGTGGTACTTCCGTGATGATTTGGGGTGGAATAACAGCATGCCAAAGAACTCCTTTGGTGAGAGAATGTTATGCACAAGCCTGTGTCTTGGAGAAGAATCGCTTTAGTGGTACTTTCGTGATGATTTGGGGTGGAATAACAGCATGCCAAAGAACTCCTTTGGTGAGAGAATGTTATGCACAAGCCTGTGTCTTGGAGAAGAATCGCTTTAGTGGTTCTTCTGTGATGATTTGGGGTGGAAAAACAGCATGCCAAAGAACTCCTTTGGTGAATGTTCAGGCAACTTAACTGGTGTGGGCTACAGGGATCAGATTCTTCAACCTGTGGCAATTACTTCACTGCAACGTAATGGCCTGGGTTAACATTCCAACAGGACAGTACCTACCCTCACACAGCAAGGGTTGCTATGGATTTCTCGCAACACCACAACATTGGCTTACTGCCTTGGCCTGCTGCACATTCACCGGATCTCTTTCCATACAGCATGAGCATGTTTGGAATGAGATGGATTTGACGGCTACGCTGTGTTCCCCATCCGCCAGATAACGTCCTTGACCTTGCAACAGAACTTGAGGGAATCTGGTGTGACATTCCACAAGCCTACCTTGCATGTTTGATAAGCTCATCATCGATGCATTGCTGTTCTCAATGCCACTGGTGGACACACCCATTATTGAGCTTGTAACATGAATGTTTGACTCTGTCCCGCTTGTGGACTCATGACGTCATTGTGAATGACATTTCAACTGAAATTGTCGCGACTTGTTATGGTCTCATGATCCTTCCATTTAAGTTTATATGTACCTTTGACATTGTTATTGTACTTATCAACTGGGATATTATTTTGAAAATGCACATTTTCTTTATGTGGTTAGTATATTTATACATTTATACATATTTATACATGATAAGTCTTTCAGGAAAACATTGCATCAAGGAAACAGTGATTATAATTTCTAATTTTTAACACTGAACTTCCTTTCTTCATGACTTTCAAAGCTAAGATCTATGTATTTTCATGCACACTGACCAGTCTGTGAACAGTTGAGTCTTGAATAGACCAGGCTGGGACTCATACTGAGAGCGACATCCTGACCTGTGAGGTTCAATATCATGTGCTCAGTCACCTCACAGGGACAGTCAGGTACAGGGGTTCCATTTTTTTTCAAAATAGTAAATTATCTTGACCAATTTTCCACTTGCCCTGACTTAATGACACGATGTTTGATGTCAATGTTTACTGCTCTGTTTATTGAAATGTGATATATTTCAAAGAACGATAACTCTACTTTATTAGTAATGTGAAATTTAATTGCTACATTAAGAGCAGATATGAACTGAAATGCAAATTTATTTGCAGTTTGAAACCATAAGTGGAAATTATCTAGTAGCCCACGGACAAGTAAGATACCATTATTTGAGTGCCTGAAATGAAAACTGACTTGTCCTGAGCGTTGGGAGATGGGCAATGGGATTTTTGATCCTCTGGAGGTAGCCAAGAGGAAGAAGAAAAAGGAGAAGAAGATAGTTTATTTGTATATAAGGCCATTCGACCTACAGTACAAAATAGTACACAGTACAGATACGTTACCTGATATGTATGTGTATACAATATGGGTCAAAGAGGCAAGTTTCACTAACAGTATTTCGGAGAATACACTTAATACAGATATATCACAAGGTAGATCAGAATATCTCCATCGATTTGGTTTGACTGACTCACCAAAACTTTGTAAAGGGGACGAATCAGTAGAACACATCTTACTGAGGTGATCAGCTCTAGAAACTGAACGATCTTTTGCATCTTCCGATACCCTCCAAGACATCTTTGACAATAATAACAACCAGTGGAAAGCAGTCGACAACATCTTAGGGAAGAGAGACTAATGGATACGTGCAAGGGTCATGGTCACCAGACCCACGGACTTACACCAGTAACCATATATATCACAAGGTTGTTAGACATGTTACATATCTGAGGACATTGGATGGAGATAAAGTGGCCGGTAGTAGGTTTATATAGGATGGTATATTATACAGCTGAGCTATCAGATGTGTACATTTTCACAAATCAAGGAGACCATGCTGTTAACACTATGTCACAGAATAAAGCGTCCAATCATCACATCAACTGCTGAAGATCGGAGTTTGATAACTCCCATGGGCTCAGTATGAGAAGCACATTTGAACTGATTTGAAGGGATTCACATTGTGATATTGCTGGAATACTGTCAAATGCAGTGTAAGAAAGAAACTCACCCCACCTAGTCAACCCATCCAATCCAGTAAATCCCCATTTATAACATGCATAGGTTGCTATAACAACTGATTCTCATCGTCATGCGACTGTTTAATAATTAACATTTTATTCTAACATGTAATGGACGATGTTCTCTACTTGGAAGCCAGTATGACGATGAGATACATATACAACTGAGACATATTCTAAAACGTTTAGTGTACAATAAATTACTGTATGATTTTCCCAGTAAGATTAGGGTTTCCTAAGGTATAAATCATTTGGCATTTAGAAGGTTGAATCATGTGTATTCAACTGAGATCAGGTGTTAATCTTCAGATACCCCAAATCTGAAACAAACTTCATTAAAAACTGCAAATAAATATTCCAAATTAATGTTATTATAGTAGCAACTTCCATTCCCATTTTAAAGAGTTAGTGGGTTCAGTCTTATTCTGCACTCAGCATTATTCCAGATACATGGCGGTAGTCTGTAAATAATCTAGAGATCAACATCATGAGCACTGATCTACACAAGTGGGATATGATGACATAAGTCAGCAAGCCTGATCCCCTCAATCCTGTATGTCACCTCTTACTACAAGCATTGGTTACTGGAAACCAGTTCTAACCAGGATCTTCAAGGATCCCATTTTAAGGAAGTGACTTGTACTTCTCTGATATCAATATAAGTAAAGAGGGAGATGCATAAATGCTTGACTTTCCATCACTGGAAACCAGTTCTAACCAGGATCTTCAAGGATCCCATTTTAAGGAAGTGACTTGTACTTCTCTGATATCAATACAAGTAAAGAGGGAGATGCATAAATGCTTGACTTTCCATCACTGGAAACAAACCCTAGGAATTAATAGGACAGAAACTTTGAATTAACTCACATTTTCCACAAAAATTCTTTTCCCGATTAGCAGGATATGACAGTTTCTGAAGTTTTTACATTTGGTAACATAAACATATCCATTAAACAATATTCTAAGAAATCTTGTGAGTGACTGAGGGAAGGAGGGAGGGAGGGAGGGAGGAAGAGACAGCTGGTAATGATTCACAACGATCCTCAGTATGGGCCTATTAGCAGGTATAGATGATGTGGACAAGTACCCTAAACGATACGTCAGCAAAGATTCATTTTTGAAGTGATGTCTCCATATTGAATTCTGAGTCATAACTAGCTAATTATCATGATTTCAGTATGATTTGGGGGTTATTTCCTGATGCATGTAGTCTGATTTAAGTGACAAAGCCTTGAGTTAACATGTTACTGTTGTATATGGCAAATGTTGATAGAGATAGAACATTACAGGCTACCAGTCACGTTACACAGTACAAGCTAGTGGAAACTAAGCATTAACTGGGTAAAGTTAATCCATTAATATTTCTTAAAATTCTTCCCATGGATCAGAGTTTGTTTTATTCATGATTTCAGTGTTTAATACCACAATTCAGTCATAAATAAATGTAAAACAAGAAAACAGTTTTCACAAGCTCCACAAAGCCTCATTTCAGAATTAAGATTGTTCATATTGTAATAAATAATATGGAGGTACATATTACCAACTAGATAGGAAATCAAATACAGGCTCATGAAGAGGCAAGGGACATCTAAAACTTGAAGAAAAGTATTCAAAATTAAACAACATACACAAAGAGCCTATTTCTGGAAAAATATAATTTATGACACAGATTTTCAAGCTCACTTCATATGGTGATCTGACTCATCATTAACACCATTTTTGTCCAGGTTTCAACTGTCACATTGCAACTATAAATAAAATTTCAATGTTGATCTAATAGGTATCTAGTTCCGATCCTTATGGAAAATGCGATGCGATAGAAAAAAATGATTATTCCTGTGTCTCTCAAATTAAAACAGGCTAAAAACTGCCAATCTACCAGATAACGGGACATTATTATAGATTAAACCGACTGAGCACGTCATGCGTCGCTGCACGCAAAAACTTACAATTTGCCCCGACATCCCATGTGAATGAGTCGCCATTGCCCTACTGCTCACATGATAGCGAGGTAGGTATTTACGTGCACACGCCACTCGGCTCGGCACCAATCATGTGTAAAGAACGTTCTGCTGTCAATCAGTCATAATTAATCCACACAAAACTCATCACCAAGGTCCACCCACAATCATCACTAGTTGTCAATCACCCGACAGTGACAGTCGCTGTCAGCATGCGACCGCTCAACCCACAACGAACGCGATTGTTCGGGACGATTGTTCTCCGGTAGCTACACGCTGTCTTCAGACGTCCTCGCTTTATTCTTAAACGCCATGTTATGCTGGATAGCAATTGGTTTCAATTTTATTTCCCGTAAGTAAGTCGGTCATTTTTTGACGAGTTTCCGTTTGAAAAATCCCCCCAAATTTCAAATCAAGTCTTATCCCTTAAGTGCCATGGTTATCATAATCGTGAGAAAACAACAGATTGCGCCATTAAGATTCGATTTACTGCACGTTGGCTTGCAAGACGCAGTGCGGTCAGCTATATCAGCAATTAATCTTTTTGAAGAGTTAAGGAAAGGTGTTTGTATGCGTTTGTGTAACATATTCTCATATGTCTCTCCGAAAAAAGGAAATATTCATCTCGAAACTCGCCGAATTTCTCGCGGTATCTAAGTAGCAAATAGCATGATAAAATAAACACACAAAATGGCCAGGGAAGGCCGAAAAGCCAGCGAAACATTCCGACTCCACTTCGGCCTGTTCCATCATGACTATGTTAATGAATGACATTAAATCAGCTCGGAAGATAAATGGAAATTGTGGAACTAATTCTGAGCAGGCAATACTGCTCGGTTATTGGTAGCTTACCTTGCAAAGCGACAGTGTCACTCTTCGTCAAAATGGCGCGCGTCAATTAGCGATACTGCCCACCCCGTCACGTGACCTGACGTCACTCGCACGTTGCAACAAAGGCATGCACGGGAATGGGAGTGTAGCTACATATCCCAACTGCCGTTATCTCCCCTGCTACATCAAAAACTATCAACTCATTGTGGTACTGAATATCGTTGATTTGTCAGTCTCGACGAAATAATCCTGTCTGGTTGTTTTGACCTATTTTCCATCAAACAGAGATGCCACTATTTGGAGAAAGGTCTTCGACCGTAACAAGCAAAACCCCAGCATTAATAATGTTCAAGGAAAGTTGCTTTAAAACTGAAAGGGGAGTTGTAGCTCTGGGAAGTCTTCCGCGCCTGTCGATATCAGAAAATTGATGGACAGATGTCATTGCCTGAGAAATAGATGAGCTTTCTCGCGGCGGTGTCAAACAATGGGCTGACGGCACGAGGGGGTGTTGTGGCTAGTTTGAGTGGCAGAGCGATGTCAGTACAACTGCCGGCCGGGCGGCCCCACGGTAAGGCCGCGGCGTTATGCTCTAATTGGCACGTGAATATCGTGTAAATCTATTTCAGTGTACGCCCATACGCTCAACATGGGCGACGTCAGTTGTCGGTAATTTACTGCTAGTCTGGGTATATACAGTAACATGACATGGTACATATGTAAATCATGCTTAGTCAGTAACTAACTTTACTTTTGATGTTTTGCGATAACAGGTGTAGGTAATGTGAACATTTTCGCCTCACAACATGAAGTTGTGTTCATTTATTTACTTATGTAATTATGACTGAAAACTGCCATGCCTGAATCAACATTTGAAAACCAAATCGGAAATGACGAATTTGCAGGCACGTGATGATATACTTTAAACATATAAATATATTATTCGATTACTAAGATGATAACGATAAGTTATTGTTTAAAACAATACCGTGTTTGGTGACGGCTGTCTGTAAATACACGATTTTGGATCTAATAATCCGGTGATTAACCTCATGAGCATAGAACTACGTAAATTGGATACAATGACACGTAGACAGCGAATCTGATCCCCAACAACCTTCATCTCTCGGATCCTGTTATAGTCGCATTTCACGACAAGCAAGCTTTGCTGGAGACTGACCCGGATGTTCGAAGGTGAACTGAGTGGGTTTGAGTTTCTAGCAATAGATGTACTCGATGCTACGTTTAGATGAGAGAGTGAGTTTGGGTTTTACGCCTCTTACAGCAATATCTCAGTAGAACACCAGAAATGGGCGTCACACATTCTGCTTATGTGGGAGGTGGAAACCGAACCGAGTGAGAAGCGGGCGCTTTAACCACTGGGCTACCGCACCTACCTGCTACATGCTAAAAACCAAAACCGAAACCCCCCAAAAACAACAGCAACAAAAAACCACCACCACCAACAACAAAAGCAACAACAAAACAACAAAAACCAAACCAAACCAAACCAAACCAAACCAAACCAAACGAACAACACATCCGTTCAGAAAACGGAGGTGTAACCCATCTAATCTATCACATGAGCTAGGGTAGAGCTGTGTTTTCCTTTGTAGTGAAGACAACCGGAGAAGATAGAAAACCAGCAAAACTCCCCCATCCCCAACCCCTGTATCAGCCCAGGGACCATATAATGCAGACCTAGTGCTGGGGACTATATGTATTTGGCAATAATAATAAGAGCATAATAATAAGAAATCTTCACTTAAAGAGTACTTCGCATTGAGGCCGACTATACTGGGTTTATGTTTTTGATTCACTACCTGACGGCACCACATGGCTATGGAGAAACGAGCATTTGTGGCGCCCATCACAGAATGGCAGATTCTAGACTTGCTTCATTTAGGGCTTTAGCATTGCAGGCTGGGCCAGGCAGTAAGGAAAGTAATGCCGTTCAGGGACTGTGAGCCAAACTAGGTCGCTATGTGCGTCGTTAGCTCGCGATACCAATAAACCAGTCTCTTTCCCTGGAAGGTATGTTGCGCTCATTTGACACCGAGTAGTGCCAGCACAGCATTTGTACAGGAAACCAGGCGACGAAATAACGGTATCTAGCCAGGGACGTAGTTACCACGATAAGATAAGCCCTTGCTTACGTTTGATTGTTTCTTAAAAGGCAGGACAAACCCACAATACTACCTAAATATGAAGCTTTGTGACCGATCGAGTGAAGCTGAGGTGTCACGAATACGGGGAAAACATTGCCGCAAACATGTTCAAAGGGGAACAACTCGGTTAACAAGCGCTGCAGCACCGATAGGGTTGATCTATACACACCTGTTTCCTTCTTGGTTCTAATCCATTAGACCATTTTCTAACGACGTTGTAAAATAGTTGCTTTTACGAATGATCTGATCTAGGAGAACTCACTCCATTGAATTTTATGGGTCACAGACATTTGTTCCATGTGGGTTTGACCACGACTTGGTGCTGCCAGGACTGTCTGATGGAGTGAGTGAGTGAGTGAGTTTAGTTTTGCGCCGGAATCAGCAATATTCCAGCTATATGGCGGCGGTCTGTGAATAATCGAGTTTGGACCAGACAATCCAGTGATCAACAGCATGAGTCATGGAACCGATGACATGTGTCAACCAAGTCAGCGAGCTTGACCACCCGATCCCGTTAGTCGCCTCTTACGACTTTTGTGGCAAGCATGGCTTATCGAAGGCCTATTCTACTCCGGACCTTCACCTGTATACTGCCTTAAGGAGTGTTTGAATGGCATTTAGAAGTGATACAGGGCAAGATAACAGTGTGTGTAGTCTGACACATTACCCAGGAATATTCCAGCGCTGTGGATGCTGAACAATCTCGTCTGGATGGAACAATCAGGTGACTGGTATGATGAACGTCAGTCTGTGCAGCGGGTCGAACAGCTGACACATATAGTGGTCTCTTACAAGCACCTGTTGTGGATCTGTTTGTGTATCAGGGCAATATGGTAACTAGTAATATAACCACCCTCCAGGAAAGCACAGACCTAAACGCGGAAAGGTTCAAGCAGACAACTTTATACATTTTGCATACAAAAACTCTCCATGTAACACATCCAAAACGGAATTCTCATGAGGACTGGGATATTTCAACTGTTTCTGTGTAGCTTGAATATTGCAGGATGTGGCATTAAACAACAAAGAAATATGAAAACACACAAAACAATGAATATATTTTTTCATTTTCTGTATACTATGAACACATTTATTTATCGAAGTTTATTGGTTGCCTGTGTTTATTGTTTGTTCCTTGCCCGTGTTTGTTGTACGTTGTATGCCCGCGTTTATTGTTTGTTTGTTGCTAGTGTTAATTGTTTGTTGGTTGCCCGTGTTTATCTTTTGTTGAATGGTTGTGTTTATTGTTTGCCCGTTTATATTGTGTGTTGGTTGCCTGTGTTGGTGTCGCACGTTTGTTGATTGCCCGATTATTTGTGTGTTCCTTTAAAATCAACGTGATAAATCCTATAGTCCTAGCCACTGTATTGTGAAAGTGTCCTTCCATTGTTATAGCGTTTCCAGCGTTAAAGAACGTAAAACAATGAACTCGTAGAAATTGAAGTCTTGATAAATTATTGTACACTTTGGCTTCTGAGTTCGCCATTCAGCAAATGTTTGACTGCTAAAGTGGAACGAAAGGTTCGTCATTGAAGTCATTGAAGGCGCAGAGCAGTTCAAATAAAACTCCTTAAAAATGCAAATACAAGGTATTATGGTTGGATACATTATTCACCACGCACTCATACTGAGAAGATATTCACTGTGACGTGCGTCATATGTTGTATATGTTGTACATACTATACATATGTATCCGGGCCTTCATGCAATAAACTGATTGACTGATTCACAACAAAAGTTTCATGTAGAATGCAACTGAATCAAATCTAAAGTAATGGGTCAGAAATATATTATCAACTGGCCAATATCTTGGTCTGATAGTGAGAAACAGTTATACTGAATGTTAAATGGCGAGCGGTCAGTCTTGGATGTAGGTCGATGTTGACAATCAGATGAAGAGGCAGGCAGTTGTAGATAAGCCGAATGATGGCACATCTCCTGCATTACTCTTAGTGTCAGTCCATGTGTGTGTGTTTACACGGCTCTTGAAACTTTTTTTTTTGTCAGGTTTCTAAGCAGAAGACATAAACACGAACACTTACTATTATGGGATTTCATTTTTGTCTAAACTTGCGTTTCTTTTGCTGTTCAGTATATAATTTCTCATATTCCCATCTTATTTACGAAACTGTTTCATTGAAGTTTTGTTCACATGGCAACCACATAAAACCCATTTTGCCAGATTGAGTAGGTTCTATGTACCTTTAGACGTATAAGGGGATCTTACTCTTCCCATATCACATCTCCAATAATAAGGTCATTCTGATCGAGGTTCCTCAGCTTCAGCCTATTTTGGCATGCGTGAGTGTGCGAGTTTAGTTTTAAGCCACACAGCATTACACCAGATGTATGATGAAGGTATGTAAATACCTGAACGAACCAGACAATCCAGTGATCAACAGTATCAGCATCGTTCTGCGTAACTGACATACGATGACATACGATGACACCAATTAAGCGAGCCTGACCACCCGATCTCGTTAGCTGCCTCTTACGACAAGCATGGGCTACTGAAGATCAGTTGTATCCAGGATCTTCGTGTGTCCGCTTTGTGTGACTATTTGGCATGTTTCGAGACGTTTCGGTTCCTTAAGACGTAAACAAGTAACACAGCAACTGCTTCTTTTGACCTCATATGTGGTTTTTTTGCTCAGAACATCCCGTTAGCTGCCTCTTACGACAAGCATGGGCTACTGAAGATCAGTTGTATCCAGGATCTTCGTGTGTACGCTTTGTGTGACTATTTGGCATGTTTCGAGACGTTTCGGTTCCTTAAGACGTAAACAAGTAACACAGCAACTGCTTCTTTTGACCTCATATGTGTTTTTTTTGCTCAGAACATGCCGACTCAAAAACTCGATATCAAGGCCAAAAGACAAAACTATTATCTTTGACCTATACTATGGATCAAGAATACGCCAATTTATCCATTCTCGCCTCAGGCTATGTTGCAGTGATTTGAATGATGATAGGTTTGATGGACATACCGTCGACAGTCTCTCTTGTTCATGTGGTCATCTAGTCAAAATGCTAAAATGCTGTGCCGTATTTCTTCACATGCAATAAATACACGGAATTAAGACAAAAATCATGTTTCTCTTGAAAGGGGTTCAGTATCAACGCTGTACTATCCTTCACTTGCAATGATTTACACAGATTGTTAAAATCTATTAATGATTACAAAATAAGATCTGATCGATTTGATGCTTTATAAATACTTTGATTTTGACTGCTAAACAAACGATCAATATTCATGATTGTCCTTATCCTGATCGCTGATGAATGGTATCACTACTGGGTCATCTTGTTTTGTATTTATTTGTCGCAGGAACTACAAGTAAGGTGGGCTGTCTATAGCCAACGTCAGTGAGTGCTGAAAGTAAGGTGCAGTGTTAATGACACAACATTTTAGCCGGTGACACATTTGTACATGTTTCTGTTTATGGGAACTGCCTTGAAATAAGCTCGGAGCTTGTTGGCATATTTTCATGAATAAGTATGTTAAACCACACTCTAACCTATGGAATCCCAGAGGGGACATACAAACAAACCAATAGCGTAAATAAGAACTGATGGGAGACAATGTACATTGCCGTGGTGTTGCAAGGTGGTGCTCTGAACAAAATATATGATGTTTTATCCAAGGAAGACCTACTTCAAGGATGTGTTAGGACAATATATCCCTTCAAGGATTCCGTTTTTAAATGTTCCAGGTATTAACACTTGGCTGGCTGCTCACAAATGAAATTAAGTTTGGCACCACACGGTGCATCGTTCATCTTGTAGTTGTAGCGTTTCATCAAGTCCATGCAGTGGTCGTCGGCGCTGTTTGGCTCACCTGGCGCCCAGTCACTGTAGGTGATCTCTGTTGCCTCACCCTCCCAGGCCCATTTTCCCCCTAGACGGAGGTCAGTGGCCCCTACGAAGTAGTAAACACCTGAGAACAGAAGACGAGCGGAACATATACGAGACGTGATGTATGCAGTCACGTGCGTGCGTACGAGCGTTCTTTTCGCGAACACCTGGTGTCATAACTACATGTATTTAAAGATAGACATATTCTGTGAAAACTTAAGTAAACTTAGCCTCAGTATTATTCGTTACACTCTTCTACTGAGTCTATCAAGCCCCAGTAGGATGTTGCGTCAGGTAACCTTTGAGATTGACCAGCCAGAACACAGCTTAGCATATCGCGAAAGTGGACATTCGCACATACCTTTTGAACTCTCACCTCGAAAAGGTTTGTACCCGAAAGATTCCGAATTGTTTTCCGCTACGATCGCTTCCGGGTGCACGCTACAACACTGTCAACAGTGAGTAAACATTCGCTGAATATAACTTTTATGTCAATATTCAAGGATGTCAGCCTGCGGAAATGTTAGCTAATGGTAACCATGTTATCAGAAAGCCCCAAACGCATGTACTAAGCCAATCATCTGTGTTTTTTTTGCGGATATTCGTTTGTTGATGGATGAATGTCAGTGACTTGGCAATTTCCCAAATCCCGCCAAGCCCTAAACAGTAGCCGTTGTCTCATTGGTTAAATCCGTTCGGCCGTTTGACTGGATGGTGATAGGTCGCGTTAAGGTCACCTGACAGAACCTTCTACTCGGGTTTGTGAGACTCAGCATAGGAGTATAACGAATAATACCAGAGACCATATAATAGATAATCTATTATATGGTCTCTGATAACACTAACACAAAGTTTACTCAGACTGGAAAACCTATCTCTTTCTAGCAAATGTTTTTACTGTTAAATGATTAAACAATCTATCCACAGTATATGCAGTCTGTGTTAAACGAAAATTCAGAATAAGCATAGCGCAGTTCCTTTGTTCATTCCATGATTTGTTCTTAGAATCAGGTAGGGAGTTTGGCTTCATAAAAAAACATAGGAGATGTAAAATGTGTCATCAGAACGTAAGTGAAGATGAGTACCATTTTCTTTGAATATGTCCAACCTATTGTATGCTGAGAAATATATATATTAAGCGCCATTGCTGTGTACATCCTGACATTTACAAATTCATATCCCTTTTAACCAAATTCTAGCAAAGTACATATAGAAAGATTATCTTTGTATATCTATCTAAATCTATATCTACCACATAAAACATACATGCTCAAAAGTTGCCACTATCCTATCAATTGTTCAGTGTATTCGTATAATAGGTCCGAGGCCCCCTGAGTATGGAAATGAATATTGAATCTCAATAAAATGGAGATTTCACCAAGTGATGACGAAAAGATGGTTACCCTTGTCACAAACACACGCAAAAGCAAGTGTTCACCTGAGCCAACCCTGGAACATACTGTAGAGAACTCATTTAATAACAAATGGGACAAAAAAGGCAAAGTTTGAAGCTAAAAACAACTGGGCCCACTTGCACCGTCGTGTCACCCTAGCTCTAAAACTAACGTAAGTCTGTGGTAAAGTACTATATAGTTACTTTCATCCAAACGCTAAGGTCGGTTTAAGCAAGGGGCTCCAGTCTAGTCATTCTCTTCCCACAGTGCTTACTTGCCATATCTTCCTACGTAACCTCTGTTCTAATACAACCCTTTCATGGTGCGTGTGTTCAAGACTCGTGATTGGGGGCAATTAGATTTAGTAGTGCAATCAGCGACCTTGTTTCAAAAGTGATCGTTCGCAAGATGTCGGTAATTTCTGGATGCATCGTGAAAACTAGAACCTCTTCCCGAGCGCGATACTCAAATGTTTCTTCTAGACAGAACTCAGTCATGTCATATTTGTTTCTCCACATTGCTTGCATTTGTCAAGTTGAATCTAGGTCGATGTAACACGTGTTCTAATTGGACAGAAAAAAGGAGATAAATCCGCTGCCATTTTTAGCCGCTATTGGATTTTATGAGAACCGCGAAATGTGGCCGTATTAGAACAGAGGTTCGTAGGAAGATATGACAACTAACCTCTGTGGGAAGAGAATGCAGTCTGGTATGAAGACCATATTATACTAACGTGTGGCAGTGCTCTTGATGAAATCGTGTTCCGCCTTAGTTGTAATCTTGGCCAGGTCTCCTCCCAGCAGTTTGCACTTTGACTGAAAGGAACAGTAAATGGTTTAGGTAATGACACGAAGAACAACTGTAATCACAGTTTTCAGCTGCCAGATGGACGCTAGACTCGTATTTCCCAGCAGACTATTTGATAATCTGTCAGTGGAGCCCAGATACGTTCTTTTACCCGACAGACAT
The DNA here is from genome assembly GCF_037392515.1 of Haliotis asinina. Classification (NCBI taxonomy): domain Eukaryota; kingdom Metazoa; phylum Mollusca; class Gastropoda; order Lepetellida; family Haliotidae; genus Haliotis; species Haliotis asinina. The sequence continues at coordinate 3,972,313 of NC_090280.1, forward strand.
CGCTCCTTACGCAAAGATGAGTTGATCCAAGAAGGAATCATAGATGTTAGAGGCACTAACTGTGACGTAATTGATGTTCACTAACTCATCGAACAGTTTCGAAATTTAAATCTTACTCTTCCAGCGTAGTATGTCCCGGTGGTTGTTGAGAACCAGTAACAGGAAGTCTCATGTCTCACAAAGTTCTCGGGACATTCCGGGCCTGTGCAAACAAATAACAGGTGATTAGGCCCTAAAGTGCCAAGAAACAGAAAGTGTACATGGTTCTCTCCCCTGTCTGTTCATCGCTGTGTAGTGTGCGACTGCCATATCTGGAGACGTGAACTACACATGCCTTGAGACACTCATTGTTATCATGCATGTAATATCACTTGCAGTGTCTGTCAGCTACACCACAACAGAATAACTGTTTCTTGTCTCCAAGCCATGAATAATATGCAGTTACACAATGGTTAAATATTTGTTGATATTTCTTCAGGTGCATAAGCAAACAATAAATAGAAGAGAAGCGATATTTGCGCTTGTCAAAACTACTTGATAAAACACAAGATCTCTCTTCGTTCAGCGGCTCTTTCAGACATAATGAAAACTAAGGCGGTGCATAACCATAGTAACTGTGTCGTCATCATGCGTATGACATCACAGTTAGTGACAATAGAGGTAGACGTAAAACATAATCATAGGTAAACAGAGACGTCAGTTTGTGACGTCAAATGTTATGTTTTCGAAGTCACAGTAACAGTATTGTTAGACGTAAATACATAGAGGATATATAGAGGATATTATACGAGTGCCCACGTTATACTATGTTTACGGCAAGAGTGCCTAAACGTTGGTATTTCCCGAGCGAGAGAGACACCTGACATCTGGTGGAACCTACTCGCCTTTGTGGTGTACACAAAACCTCACCGCTTCCATGAATACGTGAATACTCTTTTTTATTAGATATCATTTTGCAATTAAATTGCATTATAAATAGTGATTTTAAAAAATAAACAACCTTACGAAAAAAGGGAAGCAACCATATGCATATTGTTTATAAACAAGCATGTTTGCCATAAGGCTAACCCCGATCACAAAAACCTCTCGTCCAGATTCCGACCAGACTTGTCCATCTTGGAATGAGGTGACTGTACCACGCCTTCCACAAATCGAAATGCTGTTTTATTTAATCTGTTAAAACTCTGGTTTGTATCTTCTGGTCATCTAATTTCTTAGAATCAGCCTTTCCAGGTTGTACTCTACTGTTGTCGTCACGTTCAAGGAACGCCAGGACACTAGATTTGTATATCTGAAGAGTCCTTCTTTTTCCTTTTGTCAGCATAAAGCATTTATTCCTCACGTTTGATAACCTGTGGCGACATAACCCAGTCTGTAAACTCAGCTGATTCACACATCGATATTTCTTGATGAAGAAGACGCTTTGACGTTTTCATTTCTTTCTTAGAATGAGTAATTTCTGAACTAAGAGCATTGCAATTTTTTGCTGATTTTTCTTTTCTTGGCTTGTTTCAGCATTGCATTGCTTTTTGCGTACTGACTGAAAGAGCTGCCATTCTTACATCATGTCTTTTTACTTTTCTTTTCAGTGAGTAGTATTTCTTGGATAATTCATGATGTCTATCTTTGAAGTCTGGAGTGGTTCTGTAGGACTTTGCTACAGCTGTGTTTGTTCTACGTCTCGGTCCCAATCTTCTGGCATTTGGTAAGGGCAACCGAACCAACAACCGTTGATGTGAAACTGCACCTTGACTCTCATAGTCACTCGTTTCTAGTTAGGTTCATTTTCAAATTCTGCAGTCGCAAGCAATGCTTTCTTCACAGACCTGTGTCTCCTCAAATTATCAGGATTCTTTAGGCTTCTTTTCAAAAACTCTTTAAGATTTAGTTGAGATGATGGAACATACTTTTAACGCCGCCTCTGTCATTCTTGCTCAAGATAGGCCTCACCACCCCTCACTTTCTTTCCTTCCCTATACGCCTGTTCTATTTCAGCGCGTGTTTTCCCCATTATTGTCTGACATATAATGATGTAATGTTCGTTACCATTTCCAAACCGATCACTGAACTTTTGTTTGATTGGATACTTGTCTTGATCAACTTTGTGTGACATATACATCTTTATGCTGTAATTCTACATCAAATATCACAGTTTATTTCATCTATTTTCAGCAGGTATTTCCGGTCGGATCAAGGTGATGGACATAAGGACGTTTCGGAAAACTTGTACATAACACAAGCATAACACAATGTCTAACTGTGTAATTTTCTGTGGCTAAAATCATACTTTCTTAGTCACAGAATTTAAGATATGAAATACAATGTGCTTCACAAAGACATAGATATATTATCCCGGTTGAGTGTGATTGGTAACGTACATTTCACATTACAATCCCTTCAGAGCATATGAGTGAGTTACGTTTTACGCCGCTTTTAGCAATATTCCAGCAATATCACGGCGGGGGACACCAGAAAATGGGCTTCACACATTGTACCCATGTGGGGAATCGAACCCGGGTCTTCGGCGTGACGAGCGAACGCCTTAACCACTACGCTACCCCACCGCCCCGACAGCATATGAAGTTATCATCAGCCTAGACATCAAACTAAAACATCTTTACACCAATGAACCTTGTAGATGAGCTTTATGAACTTCACAAAGCAGTCATTCAAACTTACCTCAGGTTCATTGTCAATTTTATTTTTTCAGTGTAGAAAATCCTATGGTTCGTCTTGCAATTAATGCCACCAATGTCAAGCAGACGACAGCAAGAACGTGGTACGTTTTTTGTAAAGCTGCATACATGGCAGATATTAGTTTCGTATTTTTGGCATCGTACATTTCAGTTATGTATCTTTCAAACTATGCATTTATACGAAGCAACTTACTACAATTTATTGTCTGTAAACCATTCTCTTGCAAGACCTCTAGAAACAAAAGGTCGTAACGCACATTTTTTCATCCTTAAAATTACGTTTTCATTAATGCATATAAGCACCTATTTAACTGCACCGAAACTTTTATTATTTCTTTAATGAGCATTTAAATCTTTTGAAAACAAATGTTTAAGTCAATTTAAGTCTAACAAACGTTTTCATATCTTCAGCACCAGTTTACCTTGATGAAACATTTCCATGAAACTTTGGACACTCTTAGAGCAATTCATTCCTTGTTACAAATTGTGTTGAGAATCGGGAAATGTGTTCACCCCAAATCATAAAGCATTGACTTCCAATGTTCATGCTATAATGTGGTTGTGTTTGAAGCATGATGACCTTAAAATTGTATATTGCCGTGTAGACAGTAACGTGCATGTCACTGTCGACTATATTAGGCATTATTTGAGTGGAAATATTTGCTTTAAAAAGTTATAACTTAGCCACATAATTGTCACTAGACACACGTCAGTCCTGAATGAACGACATTCCGGCGCACTGACTTGATCAAATTACGTTTAGTTGTTCATGTTCAATGATGTAGCATTTAAATGATGAAGTTAACAAAAGTCAATAAATTATTCCATAAATGACATTTCTGTGGTATTTTATGCGATTCTATAATGTGCTATTTGCCATAGCTTAGCTCTTGTATTGGAGACGTTAGGTTTAATATGGTCCTCTTTTCTCCGGGCGTTTGTTATTTCGTGTTTTTCCTTTTTAAAATTCATTATGGGTCATAAATAGAAAAACCAACTCGGTACACCAAAGCTCGGCACTGTGGATATTATTTCAACTATGGCATATTTCTCGTGATCACTCGTGCCTCGTTGGTTATTCTCTAATTATCATTCTGTTTATTACCGAAGTCGATAAACGGAGGAAATTAAACTCAAAATCTACTTTCAAAAATAGGCTGGCTATCCGTCATCGCCGCATATAGAACGCAAGGTAAAAGAAAAAAATGTGACGTTATAGCATTGTTCATGACGTCACGTCACCATGCCAAAGTATTATTTCGCCCTGGCTAGGGCATCGTATGAAAAGTATGAGCCCTGATATGTTCGCCCTCGTAGGCATTAACAGCCATATGTGAAGGACATTTCTGGTGTCACCCGCCGTGATATTTCTGGAATATTGCCAAGAGCGGCGTAAAACCAAAGTCATTTCTTTGTTCGATAATCCCGCATATAACACAATTATTTGACCTGCAGTATGTACACTTTTGGGTTTCTGTTGGCATGGTTACAATTAGCTTGTAATGGGAGGTTTAACTTTTTGGTGGAGAGTAGGTTTATTGGGATAGGGAAAGGTTGGACGGATGCCCAGTTCCCGTCGTGAGACGTTTTCTTGACAATTGAAATCAAGAAATTAAGTTATGTAAAGTGCAAATACACAACAATATTATTTACCCTCGATCGTTAATACCACTTCAGATGCAAAATCAATTGCCTACATAACACAAAATAGCGAGCAAAATTCAACAAGATCAGTCGTCTGCTAGTGACAGGTTATGTATGAAACAGGAAGCCACGCGATCAAAACACTCTCTCGCAGTGCGGAGGGAAAAGTATGGCTCACCTGATGAAGGAGTAAGCATTAACTCCGAAACGTTGTGCTCTCACATAAAGAAGTTGATATCCATAAAAATCTTCATTCTTATGTATTTTCACTTCTAAATGACATTCAAAGAATTCACCGTAGACTGGTACTCTGTCTACGCTACGCTCAGCAAGCGATAGCGCAGCGCGGAATAGGGCAGGGGAACCAGTCTAGGCTCACCGTCGAAAACACATACAAAACTACCCGGATGTGAACAAGCGACTGTAGTTTCGCCGATACGATGTTATAAACGCTATTTTTGTTGGAAACACATGATACTTTTTTTGTGAAATAGATGAATATACCTTTATCACTCATGGTTCGCAAAATCAAAACTTAAAATGATATTAAAGACAAAAATTACGCTTTTTTTGTCTTATACCGTCGAAATACCCTCACTCTGGGATATTAGGTTTAGACTTCAGTGGGCTGGTCCATTTAGCTCTTGAGGGGTGAGGATCCATCAGGCATGTTTCTGCCACAATGTCAAGTAATGGGATGGACTTGTGCATTGGCTACTCATGGGCAGAGGGATCAGTCCACTGAACATTTCTTTTGTAGGCATTTATTGAGTAATTTTCTAAGCATGGTTTTTATTGGGCTAGAGTTAAAGGTAAGGGATATTTATAAAGGGCATAATGTTTTTTACCCTGCACTCTGGGGTCTGACAGCCAAAGGTGAGGGATACACTTGTTTGTCTGGACTCAGAAAACAGAGTTTTAGGTTTCATTTTGTTTAACAGTTTAGTTTTAGGAAGAACTAAAGTTTGTTTGATAATATTAAGCTGTTAAGTTTTTGTTTTCTTTTACAAGGGAACAATATTTTGGGGTATTGAGTTAGGATAAATACAAGGGGCAGTAGGTTAGGTCTTTCCAATAGTATTTAGACATTTACATGTATTTATTTATTTCATTAAGATCTTCGAAGGAAATATTGATTTTATTAATTGTTGATTTTATCTTTGGAGGTGGAAATAAACTTATCATGTTTACAAAATCTTGTGGTTGGTTTCATTGTGGTTTGGAACCCCCGAATCCTGCGAACCCAAAAACAGGATAGTCCTAATATATCCGCAAGATGACATCCTTGAATACATGTATTGCCAAAAACACCATTTTCAGCGACTGTTTACTCACCGTTGTCATGCTTGTAATGTGCGCCGTGTGTATCACCCGGAAGCGAGCGTACGCAATATGGCATTCGGAATCGTTCGGGTACGAACCTTTTCCAGACAAAAAGTTCAAAAAGGTACGTGAGAATGTCCACTTTCTCGATTTGGTAAGCTGGTCAATCTCAAAGGTTACCTGACGCGACCTCCCGTAAGGTTTCGTTAGACTCAGTAGTGGAGTGTAACGAAAAGTACTGAGGATAAGTTTACGTAGACTGCATAGAAAATGTTCCTCGCTTGTAAATGGGCTATATTGAAAATAATACGAGAGCGCTCAGCGAATCAGAAAACGACATTTATGTGAGAGGTAAGATAAAGGATAATATCAACTTCTTACAACACATTTCTTTGACATATCTATGCAACTGCAGAGTTCCTGGTGCGCATCCTCCACAAGCCCCGCCACACCTCAGGTTTATCTGTCTGCAGTCTACAGACCGGGTCACCGACGGTTGGAACGCTTCGCGACCAAACTTAGTCCACTTTTGCTACAAGGGAATAGAATAAAATGAAATGAAATGAGGATCACACTTCAAAGCTTCCGCATCGCAAAAATAGCACAATCGGAATGTTATTTAAGTTTCAATTTAAATTTTAAGATGGAGCATAAGAGCCTTCATATGTGCTTGTGCGCATTTGAACTCTCGTTTAGCTACTTTTATGAACAAAATGGTTCGGGAACGTTAGAGCAATGCAGATGAACTGGATCAGGCAGATTTGGCTTATTTTGTGTTTCTATTTCAACGACCTCATAAATGATGTTGTTAGATGCAGCAATAACCAAAAAGCGAACATAAACATTGACTTGCCTGTTTATCAATCACTATTCCTGTTCCTGTCATGTCGATGAGAAAAGTGCCTTTAGCTTGGCAACTACTTCCCGCACTGGTTCCTGCATAGCAGTCAAGGGCGTGTCCGTATGGTATCCTAGTTCCGGTGCCAGATGTGAACGTGTAGTCTTCTTTATCAACCACCATCGTCTGAAACTCCTCATCAGAAACAATGTAAGGTTTTAGAACCAATACAAACAGAACGCGGTCGGTTTTAGAACAGTACAAACAGATCTCAACGGGCTTTATCCTTTCATTGTCTCTGCCTGTACAATTGAAATGTTAAACAAGGCGTTACATAAACAAGCGATCTAAGAAATATGTCTTAGTGTAATCAGAAATCCGTTTCTCATCTTACCGTAGCATCGATACGGATTTTGGAGAAGTTGGCAGTGCCTCCATTCGCCACGCCAAAGTTCCCATCACAATGAAAATTGGTTACATTATAATAGACGCCTATGTTTGGGGCGTTAAGAGTCACAAACTCCTGTGGAGATTCAGAGTCCATGCCATGGCAGTAGATCTTGGATGGACAGCCTAAGAAGGTTGGTGCATCTGTGTAGATCCAGTACTCCCCATTCCCAGTAGCAGGATCCGCTTTCTTCACGTCCGAATGTAGCAGTACTAACTATGTCATAAACAAAGATGACAACACGGCTACGGGTGTGATTCGGTTTTAATGATGACTATCCTCATCAGTTACACCCTGAAATACACAATAACATTTATAAGAACAATAAATATATCCAGAGCATTATAAACCTTTAAGCTTTGCATACAAAGGAATGAATAACATATGCATTGTATATATAATTAGACCTACATGAAGATAAGGTATTTATATGGTCGTTGTATGTCATTACAATACTGGCCACGAAACCAGTGCAGCATCAGGCTACACAATTACATTAGTAATAACGACAACCTGCATTAAAGTTGTTCAGATATATTTGGATGGATACAATATGAAGCATGCACACGTCGTACTGTCTGTGACACATAATACAATAGATAATTGAAAACATATATAGAGAGAGATATGCAATAACAAACATACCAGAGGTATGGTCCCTAGGTGTGTCACACTAGAAGGACATGGTGGACACATTGACTCCAGCAGTATCTACAACATGCAAACAATTAAAACTAACGTCCCTTCACAATTTTGGTACACATGTAAACATCATGATCAAACCAGAGCACATAGTTACAGACCTGGCATAGCACACAACAAATACCGAACACCCTAACACTTTCGTAAATGCACATACATTCACAACACATACATTATAAAAGCTTCGTAAACATGTTCAAATACCTGACTATCTAGATTTTGCCATTTACTAAATCTATCACAAATATCGAAATTACCAAATTTAGAATACATAATAAAATGTTTATATAATCTTATCTATGTAAGATATACACATATGTTTATGTATACAATATAAAACAAACATACCTTGGCAGTATTGAGAATATGATTTTTCAAACTGAGCTGAAGTTTGTCAGTGACTTGTCTGTCCAGTGACTGAGGTGCAAGTGAGAGTTAAAAAGCATGCAAGCTGATAACAATAGGGTGAGCCACTCAACCAGAACATTTGCCCTGCTTTTAACAATAGAAGCTAGTAGGGTGGTGACTGACCCAAGCACAGCTAAGTTAAAATATTTACAATGTAATATAACCTGTTAATTAAAATCCTTTTCACCCATATTACAAACTAATATCAAATGCTTATATCAATACTAATATATATAACTAATACTAATATCAATAGCTGATACCAATACTAATAACTAATACTAATACCACTACTAATACTATATATACTATAAACTAATAACTAGTGCTAATACTAACACTACAACTAATAACTAGTACTAATACTAACACTAAAACTAATAACTAGTACTAATACTAATATGACTAATAACTACACTGTACAAAGCTGACAGCCATATGAATATATGTGACTGCCACACGAACATGACCGGATTGCATGTCCTAGAGAGCATGAATCACGAACAATGTTCAGGTAGAATATGATGCTAAACAAAGCTTAATGCCACGTCAGTCTACAATGCTCAATGTCACGTCCGTCTACAACACGCAATGTCAAGTTAGTCTGAAACACTCTATATGACGTGAGTCTACAAGACTCAATATGACGTCAGTCTGCATTACTCAATATGACGTAGAATAGTCATTATTACGTGTGTTTATGACCTACAATAGTCATTATTACGTGTGTTTATAATGCTCAATATGACGTCAGTCTACAATAGTCATTATTACGTGTGTTTACAATGCTCAATATGACGTCAGTCTACAATATTCAGTGTAACGTCAGTCTACACTATCTAATGCCTCAGTCTAGTACATTCAATATGACGCCAGTCTGCAATATTCAGTTTCGTCAATATTCACGACGTCAGTCTAGAATATAAAATATCAGTCGATAATACTCAACGTCACTTCAGTCTGCTACATGAAGGGTTGCATGCCAAAACAACCTGAGTCAGACTTAGGTCTTAGAATAATATTATAGCTAAAGTGGATAGAATCAAGTTACAGTAGACCGCTCATTTCTGATAACGAGCGGTCGTTTTCATGATAATTCTATCCATTTTAGCTATAAAACTTGATAATGCCCGCAAAATGCTTAACAACGAGCCATTATCAAGCCCGTTGTTAGGTGACGTCATAAGTAGCTCAACTGTTGAAGTTCAACACCTACTGCTCGTTTGAACTTGGGTTCATTATTGACCATATATCTGGCTCACATTCGTCACATGTCCTTGTGCCATTATGCACTTTCCTGCCTGTGCCAACCAAAACAATTGTACCATAAATGACAACATACAGCAATGAAAATATCGACTTGAAGTCTAACGTTATTGATCACTCAAAACAATGGCGGCTGGTAGTATGAGCAGAGGTCAAGGTCGAATGTCATCACTCTCAATAGTGACGTCATCTGTGTTGTTCTATGACGTGTCTATGTTTGTTTAATGTGTCAGTGACCTCCGTCGTTTTGTTGTTGGCAGTAAATGCTTCTAAACCGATGCCTCTGTTTTTATTCTTATTTTATTAAAAATACTATTCGTTTTAGCTATAATAACGGTAACGCCATTTTCAGGGCATTATCATTTGCAGAAGCCCTCGGTCTTTTCAACTGCCCTCCTTTTGAAAAGACCGAGGGCTTCTGCAAATGATAATGCCCTGAAAAATAGCGTTACCCTTATATTATAGCTAAAATGGATAGAATTATCATTAAAACGACCGCACGTTATCAGAAATAAGTGGGCCACTGTAACTTGATAACGCCCTCAAAATGCTTGACGACGGGCCATTGTCAAGCCCGTTGTTAGGTCAAGGTAGTCTGAAACACTCTATATGACGTGAGTCAACAAGACTCAACATGACGTCAGTCTACAATAGTCATTATTACGAGTGTTTACAATGCTCAATATGACGTCAGTCTACAATATTCAGTGTAACGTCAGTCTACACTACCTAATGCCTCAGTCTAGTACATTCAATTAAGGATTGACTGTGTATTTCTTTCGTTGCATTGAAGTATGAAACTAAAAACCAATGTGCAAACTGTATGAATCCGCTACAGTTTGCACATTGGTTTTTAGTTTCATACTTCAATGCAACGAAAGAAATACACAGTCAATCCTTATAATTAAATACAGCAACAAATAATATACCCTGTTAACAATATTTTCTTTAAACATAATCAAATTCATCGAAACAGATATCTTTGTTACTACCGATTAACATTTTCGGTGTAAGAATTCGGTAATGGCGTGACATGACTCAGGTGACTCATTTACATAAAATGACACGCCTACCAAACCATTAGCCAATCAGCATAGAGCACCCCCCAAACAGCTGTCAATCAACCAAGCTAACATCGGTCGGCGAATCAGAGTGGAACAACTCAACGTGACGCGTCCCGGTATCGGCAAAGTTTCAAGTTCAAACGTTTGAATTACTACCTGCGAACTGAAAGAGACAGTTTGAAAAGTGAGAAATGGAAATGAAGCCCGATGATATGAAGTTAGTGGAACTGAGATTGTAGTATTTGCTTAAGTAGAAAGAGGCTGTGATGTGACTGCGATTGCGATGCCATGAACTGATGTTCCAACGTGCGCATGCTCTTGTCGAGGCGTTGCAACGTTATTAACGTTCACGGATAATTTTGAGTTGTTTGTTTATGTTAACCACAATGTATCACTTCAATGTTTACTCAAAGTTCATTAAGGTACCCGAGTGCAAGGGAATTCCCTCGCTGTGTAAAGGTATTCCCCGACATTCCTCAGGTCCGAAAGTAGCCCGGTTCGGTGGGCGTGGCTTATTTTTTCAGATTCATTGGGAAATGAAATCAAAAGAAATGTTCCCAGTTAACCAATCAGATTGCCAGAATTTTAATGAACACAATAAAAATTTAATTATTATGACGCCAGTCTGCAATATTCAGTTTCGTCAATATTCATGACGTCAGTCTAGAATATAAAATATCGGTCGATAATACTCAACGTCACTTCAGTCTGCTACATGAAGGGTTGCATGCCAAAACAACCTGAGTCAGACTTAGGTCTTAGAATAATAGTAGAGGTATCCGCAGCTTGAGACGCTCTTTCTGGTGATTATAAGGTTGTTGGGGGCATGTTTTATAGTTTTCAAGAATAGCTTTTAAGATATTGTACTCAGTGCCAAAATGTCCAAAGTCAGACTAAGGTTGTTTTGGCTGACAATAGTCATGACTTAAGTTGTTTTGGCATGGAACTGCTGCAGACTCTTCCACTAGGAGGTACAAAAGTCGTCCGACCGTGTGGTTAACAACCATACAAGCGACTCAAAATAAGGACAATTCTGGACACAAAACAGCTTGAATCTATGTGTAGAATCAATGAAATGATAATTCAGGAGTGAAAATTAAACAATATATGTGACTGAAAGGTGAAATTATTATATAAGGCGTGTAAACTCCATGTTTCCATGCCCGTGACTTAGGTTGTTTTTGCAGGGAATGGATTTTGATATAAATAACATGTTGATAGGATGTTTTATTCCTACTAAATGGTTTCAAAGAATAATTAACACGGTTTGAAGCGGTAGATAAAATATTTAAGTACTACTACTTGTTTCACCTTTCAAATCTTGTGTTGAGGGGTAGTAACATCTCGTTATTTATTGCTTTTTACGCATTCTGAAGTACAACGAAAAGTTCAGTTTCTTTCTGGTTTCTGAAGTCGTGATGAATGGTTTCCCTACTACTGCTTTGATAGAGATTTTCCAGTTCTCTGAACCGACCATCTTATTCAGGGATGTAGCTACCGTCTGTAGACGCTGTAGAAGCCCGTTACTTTGGTCGAGATACATCTACCTCAATTTTCAAAGTGTTATGAGTGTGTATTTTCTGTATAGTTTGTTATTAAGTAATAATTATTATTGGGTCACAACGTTTAGTGTTTTGAATAATAATTATGATGGGTCACATTTCGTATAATAGATGATCCGCATTTTTAGGATTTTGGCAACAGGCTTGTCCGGGAATTATCTGCCCTTGACTTCCTGTTTGTTTACTTCCGGGAGACTGTTTCGAGGGCATTCTACAGTGTTCGCGATGGCAGTAAGTGCTCGTACTTTAGTTACCATGTTCGACACGGACACTTTCACATTCATTCACTGGAGTATGTCATCATCAAATCGCTGCCAACGCTTTATCCATCAACGCCTGATCTACTGCTGTCAGACTGCACACTGTGTTGCATTCTGCGTGACTGTTTCTCTTTCACACTTAGACTTTGGTGAGTTTGCTAGACTATATTTTGTGACCCACTGCCTTAGATTTTGTGTCACTTGTATTGTATTTGCAATCGATATTGTGAAATTGACTTGTGACTTTGTATAACTTGCTCTCTCGTAGCTAAATAATATAGTATCTGAATTTTATAAACTTGCCTTTGTTCTGTTTTGCTGGTTCACAGAGGATTTTTTACATCGTTTGTCACGGCAAATTCGTAACGATAACAAAAGTTGCGTTTGCCTTTCAAGATCAGACGAACATTATGGGTTCTCCAGCTGTATAAGGCCACTATGTACTAATGTGGAGAAACTTCTGCTCGATAGCCTACAGTTTATCCTCGATAATGTCCAGGGTGTACGTCCCGATAAAAACTCCACTAGAATAGAACAGATTTATCATAACACGTGGCCTGGAGTTTATCGAGGATGTATACATGTGTGCTCATATCAGTCACTGCATGTGCTAAAAATGCTTTAAAAGGAGTAAGAATATACTGGAGGAATAAGATTATACTGGAGGAGTTAAAATATACTGACGGAGTCAAAATATACTACAGGAATAAGAATATACTGGAAAAGCAAAATATACTGATGGAGTAAGAATATAATAGAGGACTAGGAATATACTGGAGGAGTAAGAATATAATAGAGGACTAGGAATATACTGGAGGAGTAAGAATATAATAGAGGACTAGGAATATACTGGAGGAGTAAGAATATAATAGAGGACTAGGAATATACTGGAGGAGTAAGAATATAATAGAGGACTAGGAATATACTGGAGGAGTAAGAATATAATAGAGGACTAGGAATATACTGGAGGAGTAAGAATATAATAGAGGACTAGGAATATACTGGAGGAGTAAGAATATGTTGGAGGAGTAAGAATACGCTGAAGAAGTATAGTTATACCCCAAAAGTTTGTGTCCCTCGAAAGAAAGAAGTCGTTCTCAATGTATTCTTGTCTTTCAGCGAAATGTTTAGTAAATTTGCAATGCCAATGCAAGAATTCAGTCAATCTTTGATAACTGATGCACTTCACGGTTCTTATTCTCTATTGTCTATTTACCTCACTTCTATCAAGTACATGTCCATACTATGTCCTATATATTCTCATCTGGTCCTTCGCATCCAAACACCCATGTGCTACTCAAATGCAAAATTCAGGATATCTTGTTCAACACCATCATATTTTTTATGGAAACGACTTGTTCCATACTCCATGACGTTGCTTATGACAGTGTGAGATCATGCTATCACAATGTCATCTCGTCATGAAGAAGGTAAAAAATATTCTTCTGCAATAAAGGTTAGAATATTACTGAAAACTCGTGTAACGACTCATAATCCTTCATTGTATATTTCATGTTATGATTTAAGCCTATCTCCGCCTCGCTGCCTGCAGTAAAAATGAAAATACAGTTTTTCTTATCTCCGTACAGTTGCACAAAATGACTTATGTTGTTTGGGCATGCAACCCTTCACATTCAATATGACGTCAGCCTACAATATTCAGTGTCACGTCAATATACTACAATCATTATACCGTTCGTGTAAAATACGTCAGTCTAGAAAAGTAGTATAGACAATAGTGGTTTTGGAACATGTTCTTTTCAAGGCTCCAGTTTCAAAGTTGGGCCCTTGAGAAAGACCTCCAAAACCATCACTGTCTATAGACCTTTCCACGGAGCAGTGCTTCGTGCCGCCTTCAGTTTTCCCGCTTTGTGGTGGCGTTAGTGAACCAGGACCACACCACCATATGAGAAGCCACCACGGCCCTATCTGTCAACAACAGCAAGTGGCGGCAAAGGAATTCGAAATTGCAAGAGGCCATAGACATCAGAAGAAGCCGACCAGCTATCAACCGTGACCAAGGAACACATCTCCCTAGAGCTTAGGACTTACTGATATTGGAATAATTCATTATCATTGCTGCCCACTTCATCCTTGTACCTACTGCCAATAAGGCCCACTCCCACTTGTCTCTTGCCAACTTGTTACATGCCGCCACTCTTACCACTTCAGCCACGCCTGGATTAACACTCCCTGGCTTCCCTTGTCCATTATACCCCACCCCATCTGGCTTCCTACTGTTTGTCTTACCAATCATGCCTGGGTAAAAAACCCTCCCGGCTTCTACTCCTATCCACCCACCAATTAACTACTGGCTTCCTTTGTCATACTGTTGTTGTTCCTACGTGTACATAAATAGCTCGATTTACTCCATTGTTTCATTCACCTGATGAAGAAGTGAGAATATACTTCGAAATGTCCTGACTCTTTCACAATAAAGAAGTTGTCATCCACAAAAAACTCATGTCGTTAGTGTCGTCCGCCACTAAGCGGCTGCAAATTGAAATTAGGTGATAAACATCTTGTGTTGGCCAATTTCTGGATGTTGTTGAGTATTTGGAGCCCGTGAATATTTCATTTGAAACCTCCGGCTGACGCCGTCGGTTCCAAATGTAAATGATGTTTATCGACATTGTAAACAAAAAAGTGAACCAAAGGGTTTTACTGTCTGCACTCCTTTACATCGAGTATGGGTACAGCTGTGAAGTGTCATCAGCTGGCTGTTTCATCTGGTTCCCATGGTAGCATCTGGAGCTGCACATTTGTGACGTAATTCTGACTTTACGTCACAATATGATTTGAATGACGTCACCACTGTGGATGACGCAACAAAACAATTGTTTGCGATGTTTCTACGTGTCAATACGCAGCGAATGGTCTCGCAATTTCCGGGAATCAAATCCCATTTCATCATGTTTTTCAACGAATCAGATTACAGAACACGGTGATTTTGGTTTACAATTGACGTTTGACGTCTGGGAACTTGCTGGGCTGTTTTGAAAATATACCTAAGGACAAAAGTAGACCGTATGAACGTGGATCTGGGACAGTTTGTGCTGTGAAAGACTGTACTTGTAAACAGCCTAAGAAATGTACGAATATGGAAGGAATCGCTCTTTACCATCTATAAACATGCCACGGAAGGACTGTCCCTGCTTGTTTCTCTATGATCTTCATAGGTCTTATGTGAATGAAGATCGTTGTCATATTTGGATGTCACGCGTTAATCGGATTGATTTTCATCCATCTGACAGCAGTATGGTATGTATTTATCAAGGTAATTAGTGGCACAATAGGTTATCCCATCTGATAATCAGATATATTGAAATGAAACGTCAAATATTTTGTTATTCATGCAGTACAGGGATGTACAGTAGGGTAAAGCTGTGCGACAGGATTGCATACATCTTTACTTAACATTTACGTTATTTGATTAACTTACCCTAATTACATAGTTACTTTACCATTCAGGTATTGTTACCGCACACAGCTCTAAGGAATTACTTTATTGTCAGTATTTCTTTTTTCCACAAAAACATAAAGGCTCTAGTGTTTAACAGGAGTGAAAAAATATGTATTGAAAAAGTTATAACACATTGTAGGTAGTCGAGTGACATTGGCCAAATCGGAATGTAATTATGTTATGTTTTTTGATGGCCATCCCCAAAACAGTATCCTGACCCAGTCTTACATTTGGGATGTAAAAGGAAGGTTAGTGTACATTTAGTTTAACATAATTGTTCATTATTGATAAAATAGACTGTTACAGTTTAAGTTTCCCCTTTCCAGGTGACACAAGGAAGGGGGGCACCATGTATAAAGGTAACAGAATCTGCATATATGTGTTTTGCGTTGCATGTGATCTTTTGGCTAATGGGATGTAATGATTCTGAAATATGATATTTCACCAACGAGAATGATTATAAATAGGTATTCTCTTAGTGACATTGAATTGATATTTAAATCATTAAACCTCATTAAATCATTCACCTCACCTTGATCTTTGCTTCATCGTTTTAAGACCAACCTGTAGATGTTCAATAGATGACTTGTAAATCACACTCTACCGTAACCCTTGGGTTGATTTATGTATAAGACCAAATAAACAGTGATATACAGTGATAGAAACTACCAGTGGCAAATGGCCAACACTTTTGTCTTTGGGTCACTGGTATTTTGGAAAAAAACATTGCAGAGTATTTTTTAGTGATAAATCGCCACTTGGGCTCAAGGAAACTCTCACAAGTTTCTATCAATGTGAGTGAGTGAGTTAATATTTAACGTCACATCGGCAATATTTCATCCATATCGTGATTCTATCAATGTATGTATGGTTCCATGACATATGTGTGACAACAGTACTCTGGCTTCATGGGTGTTAAACATTTCATCATAAGTGTAAGTAATTGTAATGTGTTTACAGAGCGCCTTATGTCCACCATAGAGATGCTTAGTGGCGCTCTGACAATATTGGGAAGTAAATAGTTCATATAACTTTTACAGAAAGGCAGCAGTGAACAGATGAGTCTTTAGCAGACATTTAAAAGTTTCTGTTGAAGACGTGTTCCTGATTTCATTTGGAAGAGGGTGCCACAATTCAAGGCTGGTAAAAGAGAAGGCTCACATCGGTTACATGAGCTTTGTTTTTCGAGAAAACTTGCCATCGCCGACTTAGTGCACATGATACTGACATTACCTGATCATTTCTTTAAACTTTTGTACTCTCTCTATATTTTTTTACCTTTAGTGTTTGTTGTGCACTATATCAGACATTCTTAAAACGAGATCCAATTGACCCAGTAAAGAGGCGTTGCTTTACCGCCGCGTAAGCCTTGACTGGGCTCCGTCTAGACGTCTTTGCAACGTCATTCTTCCTTGTGCGGCGTTACAAATAGCACAGGCCTGTTTATCGTTGAAGCCGCTTAACGGCGGCCACAAAATGGCTGCACCCATGAAATAAGCTGTGGAAAGGTCTATACTACCACAGATATGCATGCAAAATTTGGTCAAAATCGGCCGAAATGAACTCTGAAGTGAGCATAGGGTCGGTTGTGAAAGGTTAAAATGTCCAACGTTTTGTCGTAATTAGGTGACAATAAAAATAATGAAGTCATCGAGTGTGTACTCAATTCCGTTTCGGTAAAGCATAAAGATCTGCCGAGATGCATGCAAAATGTCACGAAAATCGGCCGAATTGTTTAGAAAATATTGACTTTTAAGCCTGCATTGGGTCGGTCTGGAAAAGGCTAAAGTGTTCAACTTTCTGTCGTAATTAGGTCTTAATTAATGTAATGACATCACCAAGAGTATTCCAAATACTGTTTTCTATTAGTGTAAACATCTGCAGAGATACATGCAAAATCTACGAAAATCGGTCGAATTGTTTAGAAAATATTGACTTTTAAGCCTGCATTGGGTCGGTCTGGAAAAGGCTAAAGTGTTCAACTTTCTGTCGTAATTAGGTCTTAATTAATGTAATGACATCACCAAGAGTATTCCAAATACTGTTTTCTATTAGCGTAAACATCTGCAGAGATACATGCAAAATCTACGAAAATCGGTCGATTAGTTTAGGTAATAATCACTTTTTAGTGAGCATGGGGTCGGTGTGGCGAAGGGCTAACAATCCATCCTATAGTCGTACTAGTTATATGATAGCGAGGCCACGTGTGTTTTCAGCGGCATCTTCCGGGCTGTCCCCTTACTACAAGAATAAACACGTCATAATCAACGCCAAGGCGTGAGGCGTCTAGCCGTCCGAAGCGACATACACGACAAAAACGACGTCTTGAAATTCGTCAAACACAAACATCAGATGTTTGTGCCTTACGCCATCTATGCTGACTTCAACGTCCTCCACAAAAGCATCGACACCACTGCTCCATTCCTGGACAGACGTTTCACGCACAAAACGTAAGAGCACGAAGCGATTGGAAAGCGAAAGCTCCCGTGACGTACCGAGGTCCCAACGTGGCCGAAAGATTTCTCGCGCGATTGCAACGTGAAGAGAAAGCTATCTGGAAAAATCTGCATTCCGTTGTCTCGACACCACAACAATACAAGATATGACGTCAGTCTAAAATACTCAAGATGACGTTGTATATAATACTCAATTTGACGTCAGTCTAGAATACTCCGGGGGCGCAATAGTTTTATGGTACTTCACACCCTCGGTGAGGGCACAGCCACTGTCAATCTCTGTTAGTAATTACATCCTAGCAATGTATAAAGGTATCACTGTGTACATCAACACTTATGAATTCAGTCTATTTCTTTTTAAAACATTCAAGATTGTATGAGAATGAACACTATTAGAAGATCAGTTTTTATAAAGAAGATACAAAAATAATCGCGTACGTCTATGAGATTTCCTGTTTTCGATACTTGCGTTTCTTTTACTGTTCAGCGTACCTGAGACAATGGAAAACGACAGACTGAGCTTTTGGGTATCAGCCTTCATATCACCGCGCAACGTAAAACATGCATTTCTTTTATTGCAGAATATATTTCTTACCTTGCTTGTAATAGTAGATATTGCCAGTGTCTTCTTGAGTCTGGACGGGTGTGGCCCAGCAATCACTTGTCACACAGTCCTTGGTTTTCCTGTTGTAGGAAAACCACATTCGCTGTGGGTGTTTCAACACTGATTTTGCACAGTCCATCAATGTGACTTGCCTTGTGAGGTGTACCAACGACAAGTACTGACTGCTTATATTCTGGATGTGGAACAGGTTGGTGAAATGATGATGTTGAACAGATGCAATAGCTAATCGATTTGTCAGTACTAACCAGATCCATACGTGGGAAGACATTGTCCAACTCTGACAAGAGGACAAGGATGTTGCTGTATATATGAAACTTCCCTGACTAGTTTCTCCGCGCTTGTGAATAATGTAGAAGCATGCCGTGGTGTGAAACTATGGAATACTGTAAGGAACATTCTCGCGATCTCGACGTTGTCGTTGCTCATGCGTATTATCAGGAGGTCAAGGCGCATGCACATGCTAGCAGTGCTGTGGTCATGCTTCTTTCATGCTTTTCATTGCCCAAGTAGCATTTACCAATTTATAGCATAGCTTGAAAGTCCCATGCCATTTACATTCACGAAGTGTAGGGTAGTTTATATAAGTCCGCTCCAGTTATAATTTCCTGCGTACTTAAAAATCTTCAACATGTCCTATATAATTTAAGAAACGAAATTGTGAACAAGAATGTCCAATATGAGTGAAAACATATAAGTGTCTGGAAGCTGGGGAAAATATTTACGTCAGTAAGAGATAAATAATGGTTAAAGCCGCAACGATTCGCAGCTATCGTCAGTTACAGACATAATCACAGACCAGTGAGTTTCTCCATCATGTAATATCATATACGACTGGCATTAGTTTGTTTCACAGTCCCTGAATACATTGGTCCTCTACTGCCCAGCCATCACTGCAATGCTTAAGCCCTAAATGAAGCAAGTCTTGATTTCCTGAGGTTCAGGTCAGTCTCTCTTGGGCTCCGTTTAAGCAAAATTCGAACAGACCAATTTGTAACAATTGGCTAAACTGTTTTACTCGAAACCATTTTCACTACTCTGGGCGATAAAATATTAATCAAAATAATTTTCGTCCGCGCCAGCCTGACTGCAAAACATCCTGCCTATTGTCTCCAGGTTCGAAGAAATAGAAATACATTTGTATCGTTATTGTTTGTGTTCCTGTGGCAGCCATGATATAATGAGTTCCAGTGTGTTATTAACAGACTACGGGTTATGAGTGAGAAACCTGTTTCCACATATTCGGGGAAGGACACACCCTGTAATAACAATGATATACACCATGTACATAAGATTAAATCACATCAAGTGACCTGGGTAGATCGGCACAAAACAGACTAAGGCCATCCGATTGGTTGGAAGTAAAATAAAATATACAGTGGGAATGGCCAATCGGATGGCCCGAGTCTGTTTGTGCGGATTTGCTCACGTCACTTGAATGTCAAGCTCACTTATGGCCGACAAGTGAGTAGGATCGCCGGCGATTTTGGTGAAAATGCCTGCTTACTGTCGAGAAAATGACATGTAGATGTTGCAATAAGTGTTCCGACCCGCGGAATGTCGCAGCCGATCGAATCCAGCCCAACGCGGGTACTGTCAACGTGTATGTCTTTCGAACGCCGTTTCTAAGCGACACAAGTCCCTGTGGTGTGTGCATTTGGGTATCAGTTCAGCTGCCTCTCGTGTTTGCGTTTTATGTACAGTTCTGTGTCAGAGTGCAGGTTTATTTTGTGTTTAATGGTTTTAGGATTAGGCTATTAGGCTTTATGGTATCTCAGTTCCACTTGTCAGTTATTTGGTCTTGTTTAACAACTATACGTCATCCGCCACCTGCCTAACTAATTGTACTCACTTCTATTACATGAGTACTGGGTAGGGGTTATAGTTTGGTTGTTAGTTTGATTGTAGCATACATATTAAATTCAATTCTGGAATCACGAAATTCCAAAAACTCTCCGCACTAAGGCCACTCCCTCACAAGGGATTTGACAAAAATGACATGCAGCTGTTATGAATATGTGCTAGTGATGAATAAATGAAACATTAAACCCAAACAATTTTCGAAAACTAAAAATTTAAACTCACTCGCCCTTTGGCAGCCCCATGGGCGAGAATGTTTAATTTCGTCCAGAATTAACGTTTTGGGGGTTGTAAATGAATGAAAGCATGTTTATAAGTATCCTGACACAGATTTCAACTCATTTAGACTTAATTCAGAGCGATATTAAAACATCTCGCCCATGGGTGAAAGACATTTTGGTCCATGGACAACAATATTTACTTTAACTCAAAATACACCTTTTCCATGTTGTGGGGGTTATAAATAAATGAAAGTATGTTTATAAGTATCCTGGCACAAATTTCAACTAATTTTGACTTAATTCCGCTAATTGAGAGCGATATTAAAGAATCTCGCCATTTAGGCCATATCTCGCATTCTCGCACATGTGGCATTTTTAGCGTATTTCCAAAGATCGAGATTGCGAGAATGCCCCTTATAGTATTCCATACTTACTTATCTCCCGGTAAGCCCTTACATAAAATCCGTGAAGTCCCAGGGTAGAACAGGCCTTCAGCAATCCATGCTTGCCATAAAAGGTGACTCTGCTTGTCGTAAGAGGCGAATAACGGGATCCGGTGGTCAGGCTCGCTGACTTGGTTGACATATGTCATCGGTTCCCAATTGCGCAGATCGATGCTCATGCTGTTGATCATTGGATCGTCTGGCCCAGACTCGATTATTTACAGACCGCCACCATATAGCTGGAATATTGCTGAGTGTGGCGAAAAACTAAACTTACTCACTCACTCGCAAATGACGTGAGTGCCAAATCAGGTTTATACTCACTCACTCAATCCTTACATAGACGTTACTATAACAACACCAAACATAAAGGAGTACTGTGTTTCTTAGGAAGGAAGACTTTCTAGTATTAGCTTTTCGCACAAAGGCGAAAACGAAAAAGGGCCCATGTTTGTACTCGCCCAATCTCTACTTCTAAGCGAGAGAACTGCAGCGAAGCTTAGCCAAGATGCTACTTTTGTCTATCTGAGAACGAAGGGACATAATTCGATGTATTTAGTGTATTCTTGAAGAGTCTAAAGGTCCTGAGTTTATTTCCATTTAATTGTCATCCAGACATCCTGTAGCCATCGCTCTGCATCACTGATTATAAGAGTAGGCGTGGTCAGGTAAGAGTCCAAGGTAGGTAAACATGGGTGTTCGTATCGGTGCCATAACTCAGGAGGGCGAGACAGAACTTATATTTTAACTTATAAGTCACAATTTAATTCTGGACCAACAGAAACTCTCCGAACTGTGGCCGCTCTCTCACAAGGGATTTGACCAACATACATATGTGAATGAATGAAAGAATAAATGATACACCACGGTCAT
The DNA here is from genome assembly GCF_037392515.1 of Haliotis asinina. Lineage (NCBI taxonomy): Eukaryota > Metazoa > Mollusca > Gastropoda > Lepetellida > Haliotidae > Haliotis > Haliotis asinina. The sequence goes on from NC_090280.1 coordinate 3,994,462, forward strand.
CCCTTTCAAACCAGGTTAAAGAACGCAAAACTATCGCTAGATCACATGTGTTTACATCAGCTTGTTAGAATCTCCCTGGTCAGACATACCAATTGTCAGACAAGTTAAAACAACAAACTGTCTGGTTGACTGCACAGCTGCCTGTTGACGTAGTATACCCACATCACCTAATTTTCCTGCGTAAACAAAATACATTGATTTATGACTCGCGAACCCGAGTCCTGTCTCTCCCACATTATGTAATTAGGCAGTGTGATGTACACATGACATGTTTTTGTGTGTGGGGGTTGCAGACAAACTACATGTACATCCATTTTTCGGCTGACTGGGATCTGATAGAAACTGGTGCAAACTTTTGTCAGTTTCAAGTCCTGCTTAGTACTTGGACGAATGGCCATGCAGTAGTTCACCATCTCTACTGAAATGATTGGGATGGCCTAAAAGTCGGGACGGACCGGGCCGGGCCGGGCCACAGCGGGCCAGATATATTATTGGATAATGATCCCATTAATGAGCACCGAGGTTACGTCTAAAAGTGGAATCGATAAACGAAACATGATTTAAAATGCATAAATATTTGACTTCATTCGGACACAGGCTTCCATCGGCACAAAAGTGTTTCTTACCTCTACGTCCAATTAATGCCACCCCATAAATTCACTATTCATAGTGTTTAAAGCATACAAGATATGATCTCTTCCCTACACTCTAAACATCATCTCAACCACAATGGTTCGGTCTGGCTTGGCCCGAGCTCCCCAAACCATCTTCAGTTGTAATTAAATCCATCGATTGGCATCATATCTACCTAAATACTACTTCATAATGTCATCAAGTGCAACATGTAAAGAAAACTGGCCCCTTAAAGTGAAACCCTGTTCTCACTTCATTCTCAACATACCCTCAATCAAAAGTGTCAAGTCTCTGTACGACCCGACTTGGCCCGACCTCTCAAAAACAGCTAAAACCTAACACACGTGTACTGTTTTGTGTTTACAATTACAGATGACTATTCTATCTACCTAAATACCTCTTTATTGAGTCTCAAAACGTAGTACTTGAAGCAAACACGTTGCTTAAAGTCAACACTATTTTCTAGACATTCTCAATAAAGGCCCAGTATCAGAAACTTTCGGTCCGGCTTGGCCCGAGCGCTCAAAATCAACTTAAACCTAATCTGTCCCTGGGCCGTGAGTTAAGTTCAGTCATAGTCATGAGACAACCCCTTTCCTGCGAGGAAGTGGTTCGGCTGTGCTTCCGGTGGTTTGCAGGCGGTCTTCCACTGCGAGGAAGTGGTCGGCTGTGCTTCCGGTGGCTTGCAGGCGGTCCTCCACTGCGAGGAAGTGGTTCGACTGTGCTTCCGGTGGCTTGCAGGCGGTCTTCCACTGCGAGGAAGTGGTTCGACTGTGCTTCCGGTGGCTTGCAGGCGGTCTTCCACTGCGAGGAAGTGGTCGGCTGTGCTTCCGATGGCTTGGACTCATTGCTGCAGGCGGTATATTGTTAAAACATGAACAGAAAAAAATTGATTTGCAATATGTCTTGCAGCCTCGTCAGCATTTGGACTACATTTGGTTTCCAACTTTTCCCACCGTCGGGACCTGGCCTGTAGACTACAGGCAGAAAAACCTTAGGTGTGGCGGGGGTTGTGGAGGATGTGAACCCTGCAGCTGCACAAGAATCCCTGTGAAGGTAACATGCAGATGCAGTAAACAGCGAGCTTAAAGTGGGTGGTATCCTTTCTGTAGGAACCAGGGTAACCAGTCAAATTTTAGGGATAACGATTCTGCAGAAAAATCTATGGATGAATAATTTTTATTTGTGAGAATATATTATCCGGATTAACAAATTTCTGGGATAACGGTTCTTCAGAAAGCTATCCAGTATATATTTCAATAGTGAGAATTCTCACGTAGTCGTAAGTATGGTGGCTGATTCGGGCCATCGCTTTATCGCCCTGTAAAATCAAGGCGACATTGCGACAAAGCGATAGCACGACACGACATTGCGATACGCCGACACGATATAGCGATATTGCGATACGGCCAGAAAACGAAATAGCGAAAACCTGACACGATATAGCGATAACACGACACGAAATGGCGATAACAAGACACGAAATGGCGATATCCCGACACGAAATGGCGATAACACTGGGCGACATTGCGATATGGCGATTACGCGAAAAGGCGACTTTGCGATATAGAGACACGATATGGCGATACAGCGACATTGCGACATAGCGATACAGCGACATTGCGATATAGAGACACGATATGGCAATACAGCGATATTGCGATAAAGCGATACAGCGACATTGCGATATAGCGACACAGCGATATAGCGATACAACGACAATGCGATTTGGCGATACAGCGACATTGCGATATGACGATATTGCTCCCTTTCCATTTGTGAAATGTGGAAAAGTGGATAAATATGGTGGCTGATTCGGGCCATCGCTTTATCGCCCTGTAAAATCAAGGCGACATTGCGACAAAGCGATAGCACGACACGACATTGCGATACGCCGACACGATATAGCGATATTGCGATACGGCCAGAAAACGAAATAGCGAAAACCCGACACGATATAGCGATAACACGACACGAAATGGCGATATCACGACACGAAATGGCGATAACAAGACACGAAATGGCGATAACTAGACACGAAATGGCGATATCACGACACGAAATGGCGATATCACGACACGAAATGGCGATAAAACTGGGCGACATTGCGATATGGCGATAACGCGAAAAGGCGACATTGCGATATAGAGACACGAAATGGCGATACAGCGACATTGCGATAACGCGAAAAGGCGACATTGCGATATAGTGACACGATATGGCGATACAGCGATATTGCGATAAAGCGATACAGCGACATTGCGATATGACGATATTGCTCCCATTCCATTTGTGCAATGTGGAAAAGTGGATAAGTTTATTCACTTTTAGAATCTGATATGTGGAGTATGGGATTAAACATCTGGTTAATAAAAAATAATTTACATGATTAATGTTCATGGGTTTCAGTCCATCTCTACAGATATTTATAGATTAAGAAAGTCTGGGTCTTGTAGTTGTTATTGCATGATGCCTCTGGAAGACGATTTGGAAACAAACACTTAAACTCATGTGTGGCCATGGTAATGTGCACAAAAGGATTAATGAAGCTGATTTCCCGTTTTCCGAAAGTCGACGTCTTGCTGTGTCAAGTTAATGTTTAGAACTAATGTCATGATTTTTCTCAGTTCATAATGCACAAAGTGCAATTTTGAAATATACTAGTATACCTCAATGTGCTAGGCTCGTTCGCAGCACATCATCCTGCCGCCGACTGGTATATACTGGATGAAGAACGTGTTTTACGTGCGCATTCTAGTAATATCTCATATTTATTTATTTATTTATTTATTTATTTATTTATTTATTTATTTATTTATTCATTTATTTATTTATTTATTTATTTATTTATTTATTTATTTATTTATTTATTTATTTATTTATTTATTTAAAATTAGATCCTTATCTTTTACTTGTTAAAGTTAACACTTTCTCGATTTGGTTGTAGCTTAGAAGTTCGTTTTAAAGTACAACAATGATAAATTTGTGGACGTGGCCGATAATACCGCTTAACCGTTATATTGCCATACGAGCTTCACAGCACTATATATTGCGGTACACTTTTCGCGAACCGGTTCACCCGATACGATCTGCCATTTTTGTGATGTAGCCAAACTACTTATAATATTCGTATTTCCTTTATATCATTATATATTAATACACTCCGTATTGGGTCCTCTTATGTTCCTTGTTTAGATAAATGAATCACTTATTGGTATCAAGGCAACATACTTTTATTTGCTGATGATACCTCCCTTTACATAATCATACGTAACCCCACCGATGCACCAAGAATATTGAACAGTGATCTTGCTAATCTGTCTGAATGAAGATATGAATTGCAGGTGTCGTTTAGTCCCCCCAAACCAGTGACAACGTTATTCACTGAAAGGCAATACCTAGAGCGAAAACAGATTTAATGATGGATGACTATCATAAACATTTAGGGCTACGATTTCAAAGCAATGGTATATAGAATATGCAAATCGTATATCAAGTAAAGAAACTAGTCTTATAATATATAATTGCTTTTGGAATCTTAAATATGAACTAATAAACTAAACAGAAAGACTGTATATATCATTCCTCCTTCCTGTCTTTGAATACTGTGACTTCATTTGGGACAACTGATCCCAAGAACAAGGATCAGTACTAGAAAGATTACACCTTGATGCTCATCGTACCTTAAGCGAGGCCATCATGGGTATCAGTCATTAAACAAATGACGAAAGAAACATGTATGCCATCTCTTTTTCAAAGGAGAAAGAATCATAAATTGTTTATTTTTTTATAAGATGGTACATGTTTAATGCCAGAGTACTTAACAAGATAAGCTCCACAAGAAGTGGGCAAAAATACTCACTATTGCCTTCATAATGCCAAAGATACTCAAGACAGCCAGAACAATAACAACTGGACGAGTTTAACACTATAACACTCTCTTCTTCCATTAGTCATACAAGGCTACAATAATCTGGACGAATATGTAAATCGGCAGAGTTATTGTCTAAATTTAAATTATATCTTACTTATTACACTCTCATTTTCAGAGCTATAAATACTTTAATTATTGCTACGCGCTTTTTCCAAATTATCATGTCCAAACTGAGACTTTGTGTAGTGTTTTAAACTTATACCATTTCGAAAGACATAAAAAGAAAACAGTTCATACCAATGTGGCTTTTTAACAGAAGATACCCTGTACTTCACTTTCTGCCCTGTATTTCGTCACATCAGACATAATATAACCAGTACTTCTACCGCAATAGATTCTCTGTTGAAGAAATAATCTGTGGCAAAGATAACGTATCCAATATTCATGCAGAATTACTTTTTACATCCATTTATCATTTCATAATTCAACTCCAAACGTATGGTTAAATAACACATAAACTCGTTTTCTTGGTTTTGAAAATTGCCTAATTGAATTATACATCCTTTTACAATCTTTTAATCGTGTTTAATTCGTTTAAGCTGTTTTCTTTTGGGAACAGGCCTTGTTCGATCTGTTTGCCAGTCCTTTTTGTGGGTTCTCTGTTGTCTTTCTGATGTCTTTTCTTTTTTTTGAATAAATACTGTTTAAACCGCATATTTTTAGTTTCGAAAATGTTTATTGGTCATGTGATTGTACTAGCATGAATTTTAAACCATGTGAATTAAAGAAAATAGATTGGTAGGGCACTTGTTCTGGGGATAAACAAACCCTGCTGCAGACACTTTTTCTCGAGTTCCAAACATTAGAGCAAAGCATTCAGAAACATGTTCATTTGATCTCTCCTACAATCACACCTGATTCCTAACTGGCTAGTGGCATTGTTTCAAAAGAAATTAAACTGTAATTTCATGACCTTAAACCATGTGTTCCACTTTCACAATGTATTGCAATACATATTGCAGTACGTCAACGTATATCACAAAACATCGCAATACGAACATTTTGGTAACACCCAACCCTGCTAATGACTATTTAGAGAAAATCGGTAAATGTCTCAAACATTTCTACATTTACTGTAATATTTTTTGCCCTTATGTATGGAACAATGTGTCGACGTTGTAATAGTAATAACCACCCAACCATTCAAATACAACATTGACATGGTCAGAAAGCAAACAAACAAACATACATGTTTTTATCCGTTTGTTTCCAAATCGTTTACCAGGGGGATCATGCTATAACAACTACAAGACCTACACTTTCTTAATCTATAAATATCTGTAGAGATAGATTGAAACCCATGTGCATTAATCATATACATTGTATTTTATTAACTAGATGTTTCACCCCAAAAACATTTACATCCCCGTACATGTACCTTTCCAGTAAAATTCTATTGCTCTAGCCTCAACAAACCTAAAATAAAGTCAATTCCACCCAATTTTGTATTAAATTGTTTAATCTAATCATGTGTAATATTGTATCTCGGACTGTTTAATTGGGATGTCTCCTCAAACGCTGAAGGTCATCAGTGGGTCTACAATACTGTATTCGGCGTCAAATATATTTTGCTTTAAATTCGTTAAATTCTGAGAGTGACTTACTATACTTACTGAAATTAATTCAGTGTACAATGTAATATTTTCTTATTTATAGATACAAGAATAAAAACTTTTCTTTATGATCATATTTTCATTTCGTAAAGAAGAAAAAAGGCACAGTATGATTGCCAAATCCGTTCTGGTGAACCCCTATAGCCTACAAAGTTCGCATGACCATGGCCTGCACAACTCTCACAGTTTGAAATATGTCATCACTCATCGTGCTTTTGGATGAGCTATAGCTATGTCTGTAAAACTGGATGGTTTTACAAAATTTAATGCGTTTATCTCACACACTCCACCTATCAGATTCTAAAACTGAATCAGCTTACCCGCTTTTCCATATTTCATAAATGGAAAGGAAGCAATATCGCAATGTCGCTGTATCGCTATGTCGCAATATCGCTGTATCGCCATATCGTGTCTCTATATCGCAATGTCGCCTTTTCGCGTTATCGCCATATCGCAATGTCGCCCAGTTTTATCGCCATTTCGTGTTGTAATATCGCCATTTCGTGTCGTGATATCGCCATTTCGTGTCTAGTTATCGCCATTTCGTGTCTTGTTATCGCCATTTCGTGTCGTGATATCGCCATTTCGTGTCGTGTTATCGCTATATCGTGTCGGGTTTTCGCTATTTCGTTTTCTGGCCGTATCGCAATATCGCTATATCGTGTCGGCGTATCGCAATGTCGTGTCGTGCTATCGCTTTGTCGCAATGTCGCCTTGATTTTACAGGGCGATAAAGCGATGGCCCGAATCAGCCACCATAGATAAATTTATTCACTTTTAGAATCTAATACGTGGAGTATGGGATTAAACATCTGGTTAATAAAAAATAATTTACATGATTAATGTTCATGGGTTTCAGTCTATCTCTACAGACATTTATAGATTAAGAAAGTCTGGGTCTTGTAGTTGTTATTGCATGATGCCTCTGGAAGACGATTTGGAAACAAACAGTTAAAATTATGTGTGGCCATGGTAATGTGCACAAAAGGATGAAGCTGATTTCCCGTTTTCCGAAAGTCTACGTCTTGCCGTGTCAAGTTAATGTTTAGTACTAATGTCATGATTTTTCTCAGTTCATAATGCACAAAGTGCAATTTTGAAATATACTAGTATACCTCAATGTGCTAGGCACGTTCACAGCACATCATCCTGCCGCCGACTGGTACATACTGGATGAAGAACGTGGTTTACGTGTGCATTCTAGTAATATCTCATGTTTATTTATTTATTTATTTATTTATTTATTTATTTATTTATTTATTTATTTATTTATTTATTTATTTATTTATTTATTTTACCCTGTACTTCACTTTCTGCCCTGTATTTCGTCACATCAGACATAATATAACCAGTACTTCTACTGCAATAGATTCTCTGTTGAAGAAATAATCTGTGGCAAAGATAACGTATCCAATATTCATGCAGAATTACTTCTTACATCCATTTATCATTTCATAATTCAACTCCAAACGTATGGTTAAATAACACATAAACTCGTTTTCTTGGTTTTGAAAATTGACTCATTGAATTATACATCCTTTTACAATCTCTTAATCGTGTTTAATTCGTTTAAGCTGTTGTCTCTTGGGAGAGGCATCCATACAGGCCTTGTTCGATCTGTTTGCCATTCCTTTTTGTGGGTTCTCTGTTGTCTTTCTGATGTCTTTTCTTTTTTTGAATAAATACTGTTTAAACCGCATATTTTTAGTTTCGAAAATGTTTATTGGTCATGTGATTGTACTAGCATGAATTTTAAACCATGTGAATTAAAGAAAATAGATTGGTGGGGCACTTGTTGTGGGGATAAACAAACCGAAATGGTGGACCCTGCTGCAGACGCTTTTTCTCGAGTTCCAAACATTGAAGCAAAGCATTCAGAAACATGTTCATTTGATCTCTCCTACAATCACACCTGATTCCTAACTGGCTAGTGGCATTGTTTCAAAAGAAATGAAACAGTAATTTCATGACCTTAAACCATGTGTTCCACTTTCACAATGTATTGCAATACATATTGCAGTACGCCAAAGTATATCACAAAACATCGGTATACGATCATTTTGGTAACACCCAACCCTGCTAATGTCTATTAGGGAAAATCGGTAAATATCTCAAACATTTCTACATTTAGTGTAATATTTTTTGTCCTTATGTATGGAACAATGAGTCGACGTTGTTCCATTATTCTTTAGTTAGTGGTAATACGACGCCGCAGTTACACAGATGGTAAGACATAAGAGGTACGTTTTAAATAGTAATAACCACCCCACCATTCAAATACATGGTCAGAAAGCAAGCAAACAAACAAACAAACATGTTTTTATCTGTTTGTTTCCAAATCGTTTACCAGAGGGATCATGCTATAACAACTACAAGACCTACACTTTCTTAATCTATAAATATCTGTAGAGATAGATTGAAACCCACGTGCATTAATCATATACATTGTATTTTGTTAACTAGATGTTTCACCCCAAAAACATTTACATCCCCGTACATGTACCTTTCCAGTAAAATTCTATTGCTCTAGCCTCAACAAACCATTCCATCCAATTTTGTATCAAATTGTTTAATCTAATCATGTGTAATATTGTATCTCGGACTGTTCAATTGGGATGTCTCCTCAAACGCTGAAGGTCATCAGTGGGTCCACAATACTGTATTCGGCGTCAAATATATTTTGCTTTAAATTCTTTAAATTCTGAGAGTGACTTACTATACTTACTGAAATTAATTCAGTGTACAATGTAATATTTTCTTATTTATAGATACAAGAATAAAAAGTCTTCTACAACTTTTCTTTATGATCATATTTTCATTTCGTAAAGAAGAAAAAAAGGCACGGTATGATGCCAAATCCCTTCTGGATAAATCCTATAGCCTACAAAGTTCGCATGACCATGGCCTGCACAACTATCACAGTTTGAAATATGTCATCACTCATCGTGCTTTTGGATGAGCTATAGCTATTTCTGTAAACTGGATGGTTTTACAAATGCGTTTATCTCACATACTCCACCTATCAGATTCTAAAACTGAATCAATGGAAAGGAAGCAATATCGCAATATCGCAATGTCGCTGTATCGCTATGTCGCAATGTCGCTGTATCGCCATATCGTGTCTCTATATTGCAATGTCGCCTTTTCGCGTTATCGCCATATCGCAATGTCGCCCAGTTTTATCGCCATTTCGTGTCGGGATATCACCATTTCGTGTCGTGATATCGCCATTTCGTGTCGGGTTATCGCCATTTCGTGTCTTGTTATCGCCATTTCGTGTCGTGATATCGCCATTTCGTGTCGTGTTATCGCTATATCGTGTCAGGTTTTCGCTATTTCGTTTTCTGGCCGTATCGCAATATCGCTATATCGTGTCGGCGTATCGCAATGTCGTGTCGTGCTATCGCTTTGTCGCAATGTCGCCTTGATTTTACAGGGCGATAAAGCGATGGCCCGAATCAGCCACCATACGTAAGGTTTAATAATCTTCAAAAAAAAAGCGATTGTGCAGAAACCATAAAACGAATCAGGAGAGGAGCTTCTGCAGACAAGAAAACAACAACTAAATTTCAGTAGTAAGAATTAGTAAGACGTCCCCAGCGTTCACCGGAAGCAAAAACTTCCAGGAGCAACAAATACTGGATATTAGTGCTGGTATTGGCATACAACCTGTGATATCTCGATATTTATACCATAGTCACGACGATATATTGTCACAAGGTGTTGTACACCGAGGCTGCGATACGATACGAATCCCGATACAAAGGTGGCGATACGATTCGTCACGCGATACTGACATTTTAAATCTAAACAGCAACTGTAAAACATCTTAAGAAAAAAACAAAACACATTTTAGAGTTTTTCGTCAAATTCCAAGAGCGTTGTTCAGGGATCATTCGGAAACAGATAATTATTTTTATACACGGACTTGTGAATTTTTATAACATGCAAATGCTGTGTCTGACGGTTGACACAAGAAGTTCCGAGAAAACGTTTGCTTATTAAGCAAATAAGTAATCATATATTTTATTTCTGAAACAAAACTAGGTCTTTTTTCTTGACAGGTATCCCGATTTGGCAATATTCAAAGCTTAACATCGCTGTATCGTGGCTCACTGGAAGTATCATATCGGGATATACAACAATGTGAAGACTTTGCATCGATTCACTGAATCGTGACCATGGGTCGATCTTACCGAGACGTAACAATGAATGATTATACCATAACTGGATATGTGATAATGCTGCCGACCTCCCACAATACTGCCAGATAGTTGGATTAATGTTTGATTCACCTGGATAATACTATGGTATTACCCAAGAGTATTTTGCTTGTGTTAATCACATGTGTACCTCATAGATGAGTCTCGTATACACAGCAGACGTGTAACAAGGCAATGTTTTCCGTGTACGCGAAAAAACGTTACCCTCCTGTCTGTATGAATTACTGACAAAAAAAAACTGACAAAAATATGTTAAAAGGCATTAGTTTACTGGAAAGTTGGACGAAACAGCTCATGCAAATCAGTGCAAACTATTTCTCAAATACATTCATATTTAGGTAAAATGCATGTTTTCGGAAGAACTAAAATGTCTTATTTTCTGTTTTAGAGGCATTTTAGAAGTTGCTGAGCTAAAGGTGAAGGAACAAGTTGTATGGATGATCAACTTCTTTATTTTCACAATGGCGACGTTTCGGTATGGATTCTTATACCGTTTTCAAGCATATGGGAGGCGCAGCAGAGATCATTGACCAGTCACGAATTCTGGGATATCATTCGGGTACTCACGGGAGAAGAGCAATAACAAAAGAAACCACCAGTCCACGGAACTTGCTCCGCATCAGTGCCCCTTTAATAACGACACCCTGAGTCTGCTCAGATGGAGGGGAGAGAAGACACCAATTCTTTCCCAGAGGAAGCATGTGTTCGACTATATTTTACAGTGGCATGTAAACACTCTATTTTCAGATATGATATGACATTTATTTTAAGCACTCTGTTTAGTCCTTTGATAAGACAATGTAGTAAATCTTTTAAATGCCATGTGAACATTTTAGCTTTGGGTTCACATCCGTGAAAATAGAGTTTCTATATTTCAAGCAATGATACAGACTTGATTTGACGTAGATTTTCATTTGTGTATAGTAGATTTATCCTTGTATGTAGTAGATTCACTATTGTGACGTAGATTTACACTCTTGTGTAACAATTGTGTGTAGTAGATGTACATTTGTGTGTAGTAGATGTACATTTGTGTGTAGTAGATGTACATTTGTGTGTAGTAGACGTACATTTGTGTGTAGTAGACGTACATTTGTGTGTAGTAGACGTACATTTGTGTGTAGTAGATGTACATTTGTGTGTAGTAGATGTACATTTGTGTGTAGTAGATGTACATTTGTGTGTAGTAGACGTACATTTGTGTGTAGTAGATGTACATTAGTAGATGTACATTTGTGTGTAGTAGATGTACATTTGTGTGTAGTAGATGTACATTAGTAGATGTACATTTGTGTGTAGTAGATGTACATTTGTGTGTAGTAGATGTACATTTGTGTGTAGTAGATGCACATTTGTGTGTAGTAGATGTACATTAGTAGATGTACATTTGTGTGTAGTAGACGTACATTTGTGTGTAGTAGATGTACATTAGTAGATGTACATTTGTGTGTAGTAGATGTACATTTGTGTGTAGTAGATGTACATTTGTGTGTAGTAGATGTACATTAGTAGATGTACATTTGTGTGTAGTAGACGTACATTTGTGTGTAGTAGATGTACATTAGTAGATGTACATTTGTGTGTAGTAGATGTACATTTGTGTGTAGTAGATGTACATTTGTGTGTAGTAGATGTACATTTGTGTGTAGTAGATGTACATTTGTGTGTAGTAGATGTACATTTGTGTGTAGTAGATGCACATTTGTGTGTAGTAGATGTACATTAGTAGATGTACATTTGTGTGTAGTAGACGTACATTTGTGTGTAGTAGATGTACACTAGTAGATGTACATTTGTGTGTAGTAGATGTACATTTGTGTGTAGTAGATGTACATTTGTGTGTAGTAGATGTACATTAGTAGATGTACATTTGTGTGTAGTAGATGTACATTTGTGTGTAGTAGATGTACATTTGTGTGTAGTAGATGTACATTTGTGTGTAGTAGACGTACATTTGTGTGTAGTAGATGTACATTAGTAGATGTACATTTGTGTGTAGTAGACGTACATTTGTGTGTAGTAGATGTACATTTGTGTGTAGTAGATGTACATTTGTGTGTAGTAGACGTACATTTGTGTGTAGTAGATGTACATTTGTGTGTAGTAGATGTACATTTGTGTGTAGTAGATGTACATTAGTAGATGTACATTTGTGTGTAGTAGATGTACATTTGTGTGTAGTAGATGTACATTAGTAGATGTACATTTGTGTGTAGTAGATGTACATTTGTGTGTAGTAGATGTACATTTGTGTGTAGTAGATGTACATTTGTGTGTAGTAGACGTACATTTGTGTGTAGTAGATGTACATTAGTAGATGTACATTTGTGTGTAGTAGACGTACATTTGTGTGTAGTAGATGTACATTTGTGTGTAGTAGATGTACATTTGTGTGTAGTAGATGTACATTTGTGTGTAGTAGACGTACATTTGTGTGTAGTAGACGTACATTTGTGTGTAGTAGACGTACATTTGTGTGTAGTAGATGTACATTAGTAGATGTACATTTGTGTGTAGTAGATGTACATTTGTGTGTAGTAGATGTACATTTGTGTGTAGTAGATGTACATTTGTGTGTAGTAGACGTACATTTGTGTGTAGTAGACGTACATTTGTGTGTAGTAGACGTACATTTGTGTGTAGTAGATGTACATTTGTGTGTAGTAGATGTACATTTGTGTGTAGTAGATGTACATTTGTGTGTAGTAGACGTACATTTGTGTGTGGTAGACGTACATTTGTGTGTAGTAGATGTACATTTGTGTGTAGTAGATGTACATTTGTGTGTAGTAGATGCACATTTGTGTGACGTTGATTTCCGTTTGTGTGCAACAGCTTTACATTTGTGTGTAGCAGACTTACATGTGTGTGACATAGGTTTACACCTTTGTGGGGTATATTTATGTAGAACTCAGTGGTGTAGAGTTTAGCATGCTGGCCTCCGATACCAAAGGCCCAGGTTCGAATCCCTGTGGAGACACCAAACATGTGTGACCCTGGGACTCATCCTGTGTGCTGTCCCTGTCAAGGCACTTCCTTCACACTACACTCAGACCACCCACCTGTATTTTAGGGCACCTGAGAAGCGGATCTGCGGACCTATATGGTTGCGTTTAGCGCGTAATGGCAGCTTTGAAAGAATTCCGCCAGGGTAACAATGTGACGCCACAAAACAACATTGCGTTGGATCCAATTATTATTTACAATTGCGTGTTAAAGATGTTCACTTGTATGCTGTGGGCTAACTCTTGTATAACGCAGATTTACGTGTGTGTGCTGTGATGCTTACACGTGTGCGTAGTAGTTTCACAACTGTGTATAGTGAATTTACGCGTGTGTGTAGTGTTTTTGCACGTGTGTGTAGTGTTTTTGCACGTGTGTGTAGTGTTTTTTGCACGTATGTGTAGTGTTTTTAAACGTGTGTGAGCATTTTGAAATTATGTGTAGCAGATTTGCCTTTGTTTGTATTAGCTGTTTATAAATTCTTATAAATACTTTTATTCACAAATAGTTAGCTGTGTTACCGCAGCCTGTATGAGTTGGTTCTGGCATGTAATAACTGTTCTCACAGCATATAACTGCATTTTTCGGAACTCTATGTTCTCGCAACTAGTAACTCTATGTTCTGCAACTAGTAACTCTATGTTCTCGCAACTAGTAACTATATGTTCTGCAACTAGTATGTGTATGTTCTCGTAACTAATACCTCTGTGCTCTCTCAACCAGTACTTCGGTTCTCTCAGCTAGTAACTGTGCTCTCTCAACTAGTAACTGTATGTTCTCGAAAGGAATAAACACATTTTCTCACCAAAAAAAGCGTATGTTATCCATGTAAAAGCATGGTGTGATGATTGTTATCAGATTTATACACACGCACACTAAGGACTGAATAGTCGAGACTAGATACATCCTGGGCCGATTCATCTACACTACCTCAAACCGAAGGCCCAGGTTCGATTCCACACATGGGTACAATGTGTGAAGGCGATACAGGATTGAGGGACCCACCTTGACTATATACAGACACATTTAGTTAAACAATCTACAAGTGAATAAAGCCTGGGTTGTGTGTTCCACCTTGGCTATATACAGACAAACATCCACACACGCGAACACAGACACACACACCACCTGTGTCCCACGCGATAGCCCCAAACATTGTGTGTGGAGATGAGATCCTCTTTCGATATTGACTGCCACTGGCGTTAATAAACATCACCATACATTCAGCCAAACGAAACCATAAATGGCCAGGAACAGATAAGATATGTACACACTCTGAGCAGTTGGCATATCAGTATTAGAGATGCGAGGTACATATGGTGCAGACCTACCCTCCACATGGAGCCCGAAGTACAGACCAATAAAATGCATAACCCAATATTTGTAGTGCAATTTGGTGTTGACTGCATGTGATTCACCTCCATATAGATGTATAAAATAATAATGTTTCAGTGATTTAGTAGATGCGTACTGAAATTGTTGAACGTTGATTTTCGTGGCTGGTGATCCATACTTGACTTGTATTGGACTATTTCAATATGAGAATATACAATATTATAAAAGAACTTGTTTAAAATGTAATCCCCTGCTGAGCTACTGGATCTGAAATACCAATAGTTGTTTGTTTCTCAAATATCCCCATTTTCAATACTATAGTTAAACACATGTAAATGCCATATACTCGCCAAACTCGCCTGATCGTAATACACCGTGTCACATGACACCTATGTCTTTATGGTATGTGGTGTCATATGACACCTATGTCTTTATGGTATGTGGTGTCACATGACACCTATGTCTGTATGGTATGTGGTGTCACATGACACCCATGTCTTCATGGAACAGTACACGGTGCCACGTGACAACTATGATAGCACACGGCTCATGTGTCCACCACCTGTTCATGCACTAATATATACACAGAACACCTGAGCTCAGCCAAAATGCGAGGACAATTTTGAAAACAACGTGGTCCAGACAGGCACCCAAACCCGTGACTAACTGGAATGCACGTGTAACGCACGTGCTTCACTCAATATTTCCAAAGCTGTGGTGGCATGTTCACGTGCCGTGAATGCGCTAAGCATATTGGGGTATAAATTGTTTGTGAGTTACAGCAAAACTGATTTAAGAAAACGACGTAGAAGAACGAAGACTTTTAGAAACTGCATGACACAGGGTAACTTAAACAGTAACCACGTCGCTGCTAGTCGACACACGTGGCTACTAGTCGACACACGTGGTTACTAGTCGACACACGTGGCCCACAAGCCTTCCTTGCACGTCTGATGTGCTCTATGCGTCATCGATGCACTGTTGTTCTCAATGCCGATGGAGGCATTATTGAGCATGTGACATGGTCGTTTGACCCCTTTCTCGCTTGTGGACTCATGGCGTCAATGTGATTTACATTTCAATTGAAATTCTCCCGACCTGTTATGGTCTCTTGATCCCTACATTAAAGTAGATATGTTCCTTTGACATTGTTATCGTACTTATCAAGTGGGATAATACTTTCACAATGCACAGTTTCTTTATGTGGCTAGTATATATGATTATCAGTGTTTCGGGCGTTAGTATACTTTTTGTCTGTAGTGTATGTGTTCAGTTCTATCTCCCCACAATCGTGGTTCAATTCGTGGTGAACATAATTTGTCCTTTTAATCCATGTTAATACGTGTGACACACCACCTACCCACTGCACTGATTTATACCGCTACTCTGCTCTCAAAGAACATCTGATACCACCACACCTGACATGGATATAAACAACTGTTGGAGCGGTATCACCCGAAGGACAGCTACACAATGACCAAAAACGGCATCTCCCTGCTGGCCGCTATGACGTTCTGTACATGCCTGTCAGTGCAAGGTGTTGTACTTGTATTGTACTAATATTAAACACGTTATATTTGGGAATACATTTTGACAGTAAAGCAAAGATGCCAGAAATTTTGAGTTCAGTTTTGTCCGAGTCTTTGAGAGTGGGAAAGTGTAATTCCAAATATACCATACGTTCCCTAAGTTTGACCGTTTTCTAAAATACATTCATTGCTTTGCCCATGGGAGCCGTGCCAGAGGTACACAAAGTCTGTCATCTGTTGTCAGATTGACATGGTTGGGCAGGGCCCGGTAGATTACGTCGCTCATTCCGTGAAATGCCGGATGAAACTCAGTCAAGCAAACACTATAATCTGGGTGTTACCTCAAACGTAACGAATGTTGCATTTGACCACTTTCAAACAGACACTGTGCAGTAGTATTGTGCATTCAAGTGCTTATCTTGTCTATGTATCCCGCCATGTCAAAAAGCTTCGTTTGCCACATTCATCAATATTCCAGCTGTATGGCGGCAATGAGCAAATAAGTGAGAGAGTGAATGTGGTTTTACCTAGCTTTTAGAAATGTCACTTTTAGCAATGTCACGGCGGGGAAGCCCAGAAATAGGCTCATTGTCCCCATGTGGGAATCGAACCCGGTTCGTCGTTTTAACCCCACGATCTACAGAAGTGGGATACGAAGACGTGCCCTCCAAGTCAGAGAACCTGGCCATCCGATCCCGCTAGTCGCCTCTTAAAACAAGCACGCTACAGAGCCGTTCTAACACGGGTGTCCTGTCAAAAGACAATATGTATCCAGGTGTTATGCCGAATCAAACAAGAAGAGACAGTTATTGGACTATGGTGTAACTGACGGACACTGCCAGTGATATCACGTGCATGATAACAATGAGTGTCTCAAGGCAGGTGTAGCTGATGTCTCCAGAGGTTGCAGTTCGACGGTTGACAGACTGGAGAATTAGGCGTGCATTTGCTTCCTCTTGCTGGGCAGTTCAATGAATTATTCACCCTTGTTTGTTTGTACTGGCCTGAAATGCCCCCCCCCCCCCCCCCCCCCGAACTTTGTGAGACACGGGCCTTCCTGCTACCAGTTCTCAACAATCACCGGAACATACGACCCTGCCCGAGTAAGATTTCCATTTCGGATTCAGTAAATGTTCGATGAGTTAGTGAACGTTGATTACGTCACGCGTAGAGGAACTGAAACAACAAAGAAACCACTTGTACACAAGGACTGGAACAGCCGCGACATTGGGTGACAGAATGAACAAAATCATAAAGTGGGACACTGTTATGACAATGTGGCAGTAATAGCACACAAAAATTAAATTTTAAATTTGGCTTCAGACATTGATGGGAGTCGAACCCGGGTCTTAAGCGAGACCTAAGTGAAGACTTTAACTAGTTGACTAACCCGACGTCCCCACTTGGCGTGACGTACAGTACCTCTAAAACGTTAGACAAATTGTCTGCCAGAAGGTATGTATCTAGTGTATATAACCCCCTCTATCTGTTGGAACTGGATAAACATGTATGCTACTTGCTCGGATTATCAATCAGTGCATAACGGGCGGTAACAAATTGTCTTCAATTGTCTGATACTTATCGAGCTTTCAACCTGTCGTTCTTGTTATGACGTGACCATAAGCCTGTGCAATGAAATTTTATGAAATCACCATGACACATTTACGGTTCCTTTCAGTCCAAGTGCAAACTGCTTGGAGGAGACCTTGCCAAGATTACAACTAAAGAGGAACACGATTTCATCAGGAGCACTGCCCCACGTTAGTATGACATGGGTTGTATGCAAGGGCTACTAAAGTGGAACCACTTGCACAAAGCGATCTTAGCGTGAGGATGAAGGTTTGGTTTGTTGTTTAGCACCGCACTCAGCAATATTCCAGCTGTATGGCGGCGGTATGTAAATGATTGAGTCTGGATCGGACAATCCAGTGAAAAAAAACCCATTAGCGTCGATCTACGCAGTAGGAATGCGGTGACATGATTCAAGCACGTCAGCCACCCGATCTCGTTAGTCGCCTGTTACACGTATAGGCTACTGAGCACCAATTCAAACCGAGATCTTCACGGGTCTAGGATGAAAGTAACTATACCACATAAGCCCATTACTTTAGCTTTAGTGGCAGGATTACTCGGCGCGAGTCTGCCCTGACTGGTTTAGCTCCAAGCTGTGCCTTTACCCGGCTGCTGTTGTACACACCAGTCTTGGTGCTAACGCTGCCTCAAGTCTATGTTAAGATATGGGAGGTACGGCCACCTTAGCACTAAGATGGATTTGTACAATGGCGCCCTTCTCCATCTGATGGTGATGATTACGATTTGTTCATGATAGAGACGGAAAGGTCCTGTCAACTCCGCTTTTGATTTTCTGATATTACAGAAAGTGATGTTCTTGCGAATAAAGTTAGACAGGTTTCCAATCTACTTTTGTCGTTTCTCATCTCACATCTTTTCTTACAATGAAATAATCTGAGACCTTTCCGTGATGAAGAATTTTATTGATAAATTCGTAGTTTGATCAGGACAAGCCAAGGGAAATGCGCCCTAGTGTTCAAATAGCGACGTACATAGACGTGTGCGTGTGCGTGTGCGTGTGCGTGCTTGAGCTAACATGCATGGCTTGCATGATGTGCACTGTCATTAGAAGAGTGGACGGAGTGAAGTATGAATACTGGTCATATTCTCTACGCTGCGTAACCCCACTTGCGCTTCGGTTTGGCTGTGATCAGACCGCTCTTCACCTCCATTACCCCTGCCAGCTTCCGGTTCAAAGCAGTGAAGGAACAAGTCATTCTTCCGTATGGTATACATAAAGAGTTACCTCCCGTGATTCATACGCCCACTAAGTCAGAAGGGTGTTTCTTGTAGAATAAATGTTACAAAAGATCTAACAGTAACGCCGACACTTAAGACAAATACAATCCAACAGAATTATGATGAAATTAGGCAATATGGTATAGCTTTATTTTGTGCTTATTCTTGTTCCTTCATTCCGTTCAACCGGAAGCTGGCAGGGGTAATGGAGGCGAAGAACGAACTGAATACCACGAGTTGCGCTTAAAATGTTGAATAAAACATATTTCACGTAAGTAATTATTACATATGGGGTTGGAAATCGGAGAGCAAAACCTAGTGAGGAAATGGGAGCGTACCTTTGATGGTGGCGATATTTTATTTTGACATGAAAAATACTTTTTGAACCGAAGCGAGGGAAGTGCGTTGCCAACCTTTGCTCGCATTGCTCGCATATATGAAGACTGTTCATTTTCTCTACGCTGCGCAACCACCTTTGCGCTACAGTTTGCCTGTGGTCTGACATACCACGAGCTGCGCTTAGAATGTTGAATAAAGAATATTTCCCGTGATTAATTGCTCAACATGGGGTGAGCACAACCAAGTGAAGAAATGGGTGTATACCTTTGATGGTGGCGATATTTTATTTTGACATGAAAAATATGTACGTTGCCAACCTTTGCTCGCTTCGATAGCATGTAAGAAGACTGGTCATTTTCTCCACACGCCGGCACACACTCACATATTTAAGTTCCACTCGCTTTCTGTTCTCAGGTGTCTACTACTTCGTAGGGGCCACTGACCTCTGTCTAGGGTGAAAATGGACCTGGGAGGGTGAGGCAATAGAGATCGCCTACAGTGACTGGGCGCCAGGTCAGCTAAACAGTGTCTCGGAACACTGCATGGACTTGATGAAACGCTATGACTACAAGATGAACGATGCACCGTGTGGTGCCAAACTTATTTTCATTTGTGAGCAGCCTGCCAAGTGTTAATACCTGGAAAATAAAAACAGAAAGTTTGAAGGGATATATTGCAGTTATTGCGGATTTTGGATGGAGCATCAGTGCAATATATAACTGTTGAAATGTCGCCCTTGTGTAAAACATCAAACGTTATTTAAAACAGCACTAAGCGACAACAGGGCAATGTGCATTGTCATGTATTAATTCTTTTCTTTGCTATTTGCTTGTTAGTATGTCCCCTCTAGGCTTCCGTAGGCTAGCATGTCCTGAACAATAAAATGAGATCGTAAGTCACTGTGGCTGGGTTACTTGTTAGGTCTAAAGAATATAAACGGTGTCAGTTAAAACGTCTCGGAACATGCTGAATAGTCATACAAACTGTACCCGCGAAGATCCGGGTCAAGACTGATCTCCAGCAAACCATGCTAAGTGGATCGGGTGGTCAGGTTGGGTGACACATGCCCTCGTATCCCACTCACGTCAGTCGATGGTGATGCTGTTGTTCCATTTATGTCTGGTCCAGACTTGATTATTTACAGACCGCCGTCATATGGCTGGGTGCGGCGTAAAGTAACAAACAAGATCCTTAATCACAAGAATCCATCTAACAACCGTGGAGATATAGGTTTCAGGTGTCCCTCAGCTACTTGCAGCGTTAGCTATGCTTGTCGTAAGAGGCGATCACAGATCAAGTCTGACAGGCTTCTTAGGTGTATTCCCTCGTATCCCCATTGTTCAGATCGGTGTTTGTGGTAGCAAACAAACGCGATGCACATGAACGCGATCACAGAACGCTCTACGTCTATATGTGACTTTTGATGTGCCTCACACCATATTTATTCTAAGCAAACGTTTTTTTGTAGAAAGTCCAGTATTTGTGTCTCGTTATTGAAAATGTACCCGTGTTGTGAACCTCTTCAGCAACCCAAGTGTCTTTTTGGATTTTTGGAGACGACCTCACAACGCTGACGTGTCCCAGTCGAGTGGCTGGATGATCATTATGTCAATCAGAGGATTGTCAGGTCCAGGCTGTTAACTGACTACCCGCCGTCATAGCGCTGAAACACCGTGGCCTTCAACAACAACCAACGCCAGCAACAGTGACAGAAGATGCTGTAAAATCTTGCACAAGCACTTCTGTGTTTTAACCCATGTGCAAAAACAGAGATTTTTGCTTCGTTTTGCAGCACAAATCCATAAAGTAAGAAATGAACGAGTGTCAAGTGCTTCTCTGTTAGAAGATGATCTTTAACACATGCATTACATATCCATACGGCATGAGGCTTAAATAGTCCAAAGACGAACTGGTTTCATCAATCACGTGACATATCAGAGACACACAGTGATCATTAGATTGACTGGCTGATTTTTTAACGACACTGTCAGTGAAATCCCGGTGGTGGTGTGTGGAGAGCCAACAAGCATAAAGATATTAATATATCTTAAAAAAAAAAAATAGAAAAATAAAATGCATCAACATGTCCAGGGCACAAAATATCCTTCTTCCTTTCAGTATTAGCAAGCTGTATGGCAAATACAATAGTGTAGGTAGTACATTTTTCATTTTAAAAAAAATATAATTACATTTATACATTGTGATATCCGCCATTTCCTTTTAAGCTAAATGACAATCGTCATGGACAGTGATGTAATTATCAAGTCTCAGGTGTATGTAGCATACTTTCTGGACGTCTTTGAACATATCCATTCAGAACACAACTTATATTAATCAACGAATTCATAGATTAATTTGCCCTTTCGCAAGTTGCTTTGCTTTCGGGATATGCTATATTCATTTCAAAACCACGTGAACATGGGGTGGCCATGTAGTAGAAACGGTGTAAAGGTATTCTCACTCACTCTAAAATAATGACGGAAGGTTGTGCGGTATGATTACTAAATGTAAAATCTCAAACAATAACAAACTTGTCAGAGGAACACCTTTGCAGTAATTGCACTGAACTTTGTTTCCCCTTTCTGTAACACGATTTCGTCAAGGTCACACCTCCCCACATTGTAGCATTTAGAAGTCATTGAGTGAGTAAAGTTCCATGTCTCTTTTAGCAATATTCCAGCAAATATCACGGGAGACGCCAAAACTCTGCTTCACACATGCTATCCGTGTAGGGAATCGAACCCGGGTCTTCGGCGTGAAGAGCGTTAACTTTAACCATTAGGATACCCCACTTCCCTGTGTTTTTGAAAAGTATAACTGGGTTTAGAAGGTGTTGTCGATATATGTTTAGCAATTGCAGTTAGGAACAAATAATCAAACTGACAGTAAAACTATATCAAGTGTTGTGAAGATTGGAACAACGATCGATAGCGTAGGGTATAAAACTCTTCAACAGATTCTCGTCTTATATAATCACTCCGTTTTTCTCGACGTTCGGATGAATCGATGAGGATTACTCAAGTAAAGAGGACAGGCAGAAGGGGGCTCACCTCCGCGTGCACAAGGGGTGCACGTGAGCATGTGGCTGTGAGTGTGCGCAACTGGACATGAGATGTGAGTATGCATGTGTGCTTACGCGCGCACATGTGAGTACGTGACTTAGTAGACCCAGCAGATGTTGTTTCTTTAAAAACATGTTTTCCTGACACCTGACATGTGTCCAGCGAAGTTTAAGGCAGTTATTCTTTCCGGATTACTTTTTCCAAAGGCATTTTAGAAGTTGGAAAGTACAATACTGACAATTCTGTTGACCACCTTTCTTCCTTTGTGACAAATAAACTATATATAATTTTCACTGTAACAAATAACAGATATACCCATTTAAATCAAAAAGGAGTCCTGTGGAAATCTAGACTTGCTTCATTTAGGGCTTTAGCATCGCAAGGAGGGCCAGGCGATAAGGAAAATTATGTGGTTCAGGGACTGTAACACAGACTTTTCTGAGTGCAACAACGCTTTTACCAGATTGTTGTAAATCAAGAATTCGAAAACCATTCCCAGGACCAAAAATGTGAAACGGTCTGTTGGGATTGTAAAAAAGGCTGATACAAACAAGAATCTCTGGTCCAAAGGCGGATTATACTCAATTCTTCTCCCTTCTCCAAATCATTTCAATGAATTTGCCAAATGTACTTTGTTCTCCGTTATTCTTTTATTCATCACTGATCTAAACCTCAGTCTTGACCCTTGACCCTCGTTCTGAGTACACTCTTAATCAAACTTTGACCTCTGTCTGCAGGCATCAAATATATTCAAAAACTGTCAGTCAGACGATTCAATGAATCAATTACGAAACAAGCAAGATTAAAACAGCGTCAAGTGCCTGTGAGTATGTTTTGACACATTCCACAAAAACAGGACGTGTGTTGATGGCAGTTACAAGATGGCCGTTTTACAGTTTTTGTCCTTTATAAAACTCACGCTCGGTTTTAAGAGGGCTTAGGGGATTTGGCTATAAATAGGAACGCCCAAAGGTGGTGATGCAAGAGGTCAAGATGAGCGTTTATTGACCACTTATGACTTGACCATCTGCTGAACTGACTGGGGTCATTAGCTAACGCGTTGTGACGCTGGGGGATTGTAGGCGCTCATCTGTGAACTCCGTTGTTCAATCATTGTGAGGCCCTTCAAGCATGACCATGATGATAAGACCAAAAGTCATTCAAATTTATCAGAAACATTTTCACTTTTGGCATTAGATTGTAACATATAATGAAATTCTAAAATTATGAAAAGAACTATAACATTGCATAAAGTTATTCATTTACATTATTCATTTTTTTCTGAAAAGTTAGGAAAGATACTGTTGAAGACACTTAACCAAGGTTTTCAATAATCTGCACTAACATATTAGATACTGAATGGCTCCAACGGTTGGAAAAAATACCAACATGTAAAAGTTTCCAAAATTGGGGTTTCTAACTCAAGAGTTCCAAAGTGGTTATCGTATATATTTCTCCAAAACTGCAAAGGGAAAATTATTTTGAAAAACATCTTTTTTTTCCATAGGAGAGGCTATACAGGAATGACCCTAGGACTGAAATCTGTCTTACGAGTAATTCACGCTGTCGTATGATATGGTGATACAACTGCTGTAGCTCATTTGCTGATGTGGACGAGCTTCACTTTACAGATGAACAGCTCCTGACCATGGGCAAGTATGTTAGTTTCCAAATGTGTGTCACACTGGCATAATCTGCATCAATTAAAAGTAATTACATGTATAAGTATCTGTGTATACTCGTATACAACCGCTGGTGGAGTTTGTGAAATCCACACATACTATCACAATATGTACTCTTTCACAGAATACCTGTAAAGAAAGTCATCCACCCAAACTAAAAGACTTACAGACTTCAGGAAACATGTGGTTTAAATACGCCACGATGGAAATCACTTTCTACACAGTCAATTGGGACAATATCTTGTTGGAATGTTTTGGGGAAAGACGTGAACATCCACACAAGCTATGCTCGTTGTGAAAGGAAGGAACAGGGTCGAATGGACAGACTTGTTGGCTGATGCAGGTCATTGTAACCCCACTGCGTATTTAGCGATGCTCATGATACCAATCACTGGATTGTTTCGCCAGAATCAGTGTTGTATACAGATCACTGATATACAGTTACAATATTTCTGAGAGCAGCTTTAAATACCAAACAAACCATCCAGCAAAAGAGATCAAACATCGGATTATACATTATGTATTTCCCGTGTCGCTTGTCCCATCAAAACCCATCTAACCAACCTTTGCCAATCAAACCTCAATAGCTGCATGGCTGTTATGAAACACACGGACGAAAGGTCTAGTACAGAAGCGTGTGCATTGTAGATGTACGTATGGCCAGAGGTTAGGGGCTAGAGGGCAAGTACAGTTGTGTGTTTGTTGTAGCTGTACACAGAGGTTACGGGCTAGAGGGCTAGTACAGTTGTGTGTTTGTTGTAGCTGTACACAGAGGTTAAGCATAGCTGGGGTAATAAAGTCAGCCTTGGTTGTTGAGATCCAGATAAGGTGTGGTAGAACGTCATGTTCGAGATCATTGCACATGATTACTTCACGTACAATATATGGCCACGCACAAACGTGCGCGTGTATGTGTGTGCGCGCGCGAGCTTGTTGTGGGAGACGGGAAGGATGCTGCTAATACAGCAGTACCAGCCCACCGAGATGACGTGATGACGTGATGGCGAGGGCATCCTGCTCGGATACTGAGTCCCAGTCGACCTGTCGTTTAGCGTCTTTTGGTATCATTCGGACAGGATCGAACCCCAAGCCTTCCTCTCTCCGGCAGACACTATGCCCGTTAAACTACAGAAGCGGCTAGATCTGAGGATACACGATCACGCTGCATATTCTGCACCTGCGAGTACCAGTGGTGATATCCACTGGTGACATTGGGGTCCAGAGTGGTATATACTGATCAAAACAAGTTAAGGAACAAAGTAAGTTTTGCTATCAGTATGAAGCCATGGTGTACATGCCTCCCAGTAAACTCGCAGACATAGGCGCGTCTTGAATTAATGTCTTCATGTTGTTCTTTCACAACCGTCAGCATGAACTATTGGTATTGGACTATAATGTCTACGAAAACCTTCTAATTATCCTAAACTTAATCACTAACGTCTGCATCAAAACTAGCTTTGTATCAAGTTGACCAGTCTTGCCATACTGCTTCAATGTCTTAAACATTTCGTACACGCATCAAAGAGAACTTTCACTTTGCGACTTTGGGAGGAAGTTTTTAAATTAGCGCCAATTTTCTAAAGTACCTACACAGATGGTTTGAATCAACGAAGACCCTCGCCACGGCACAGAAGACAAGGCGTCTACTGTTGTTATGGCAATTGAGACGATTCCTTGTTCACGTGCTTTTGTTGTTCGCACCGCTGTCGCCACGGACCTTTGAACGTTGCCAGGTGGTGATTTCATTCGCGCCTTCGTCACTTACCTCCCTTGGATGGAAAAACCAACACCGAATGACCAAATGCATCTGTCAAAATAATTCCATAGACTCTAGTGCCTGTATGCATTTTACGGAAGAATTTCAGTCTTCTTAGCTTTCTTAAACTACTGTATAAATAGAATTATATAATGTACATTCACTTTATCATTAGCCAAGCTATTCATACAAATGAATCACATGCCTGCTGCACGTGCAAATCGGTCGTCATCCAACAATTGAGGCAGCTCTTCCTTTCACGGTATTACCAACAGACAATCGCAAAAAAACCCCGCATACTTGAATTTATGTTTTCTGGACAAATCAAAATGTTAGCAATCAATATCCAGTGACGATTTTATCGTTAATTATACAGTAGAGACTACCCAAAGAGCTCCAACAAAGTGAGGACTGTCCGCCCACTCCTATCACACAGCCTCTGTATGAGCAAACTTAATTCATATCATATGCATCGATTGTATTGACAACAGATGCGAATTTGTAATTGTGAAAGTTTAAGCGTGATAAAACGAAGACATAGAAATGGCTTCAAAGACATTCTTGCATATATAATTTTAAAATGTAGCACATTTCGGATTTCCTTGTCGCAGCCATTTAAATTACCAAGAACGTCACTTCGATGTAAAGACGTTCCGTCGGGTCTGAATTTCCATGTTCGATTTATGACGTTACCGAAGCAAACACAATGGAACGCAGATAGTCAGCCCCACACCTCAAGACTGATCGACCTCACGGGCAATAAACCAGATGGTCCCTGGGAACTTGAAAGGACACATTCCGATTTGTATTTATTTATACATGTAATGATTTTGTTTTCCATGCATATTTAGACTCTATGACTCTCGATGCAAGTTCATAAATTCAAACAAGATGTGAGATCGTTTCAGAAGTTTTTTTCATGCAGTTTTCATAATGAAAATCAAAAAAGGCCGACAATATTTTAAACTGAAGGGAAAAACAAACATTATCTACTTTGTAGTTCATGGAACTGAAAGCATAAACATCAGTTGTTTTATGTGAGTATGGGTAAAACTCCACCTTACATCCCTGTATGAGTTCCTGACAGTAATGGGAAGCACACTTTCTTTTGCTCTTTAGCCACGTTCATTCACACAAGTTTAATTACATTGTAAATAAGATTGTTTCAATTTGAAACACTGACCATGAAAATTTACTTATTCCAGTACAAGCGTGCACCTTTAAATAATCAAAAACGCTCCCAACATCTCTTAAAACACTCCTCCACGCTGTCAAGAAGATGAGGTCGCTTTATCACATGACGGGACAGCTCATACGATAACCTTCAGCGTTACAATTAAGGAAGCCTGCTTCCTTGTCAACTTCTGAGGGATGCGGTTCTCGAAAATATCAGATTAGACGAGACCGTCTGATTAACAGCTCTTTAACACGTCTAACATACTTTCTGATAGGTCTACCTGTCGTACTGAAAATCACAAAAAATGAAACTGTAACATCGAGCGAAAAACACTGATTGGTTGTGATTAGATCGAATAATGTTATCGCGAGAAAACATATCGCACACTTGACACCTCGCTACCGGCCTCCGCAACGTTAGAGACAGTTTTGTTGTTAGCGAGATACTATCAGGAAATCGTTGCCCTTTACTTCCCGGTATCAGTACCTTTCAGGACAAGGTAAACAAATACCGGCCTCATTGCCCCCAAACATTTCCATCTCTGAACGCATCGTAGCACGCTATAACTGGTAAATGTCTCAATCAGAACCTCCCAATCAACAGGCGGCGCTTTTGATCTCAGCGGGGCGCTTGTCCATCATGATTTACGACATTAACAACTTCCGCCCACCTTTAGCGTGGTCACGTGACCGAATCAGTCTAGCATGGCGTCGCTGGGAGTTTACCTTTCAGAGTGTTGACAGTCGCTCACCTGTTTGTTTTTGGCGATACTGAAGCGGTGTTACACTGGACCCTTGGCTCTGTGTTCGAACTGGTAAGTGTATTTGAATATCATGGTCCAAATTAGCCCCTCGGACGCCCTACAAGCACGTGCGGCTCGCGTGTGGAGTTCGTTCAACAGGTGAGACAGAAATGTTGGCGAGGAAAGTTTCCTGGGGTACAGCAAATTGGTTCGTTGTCTGTCACAGTTGGATATATTCGTCACGATAGACTCACAGTTTGATGTCTGCTGTGATCAGTATGTTTTGTTCCAGTGTTTTGAATCGGGTAAGATGTTCTTTACTAGCGTTCAAACAATTTCAAGCATTTAATGCTATCGGGCGACAACATGTTATTGACAGGCGACGCTAACTAGACAGATCACATGCAGGTCAATGCCAGCACGCCTTAGTGGCTGCATTCAGAGATATATACACTTATCTCATATGATTTCAATTCATGTTAAAATGTGAGTTGTCGTTTGTTCCTTTGTGAAGCTATTACGCGTGCAGCTTCTTAATGACAAATTACCCATCTTGAGATATTTTTTTATCAAAATCAGTAAAGTTAGTTTTGATTTATGACAACAGGAAATATATTCTGCAACTATCTGACGGGTGGGGGAAGCTTCATAGGCAACTCAGAGTATATGTAAGTTGGGTATATAGGGTGATGTCAGTGTAGGCGATAAACTGTTTATGCTATCATGATCAACATTTATGGATCTGATATATAGGACAGTGTCAGTGCCACAGAAATGCTTACAGCTAGTAAAGATCTGTGTAGCTTATAGGGCAAAACTTGATGAATTTCATGTCTTGACTGGATTGCTTTGTCTGTGTAGATACTGACAGTATTTTGTTATCACTCAACATGGTCAATAAGTATTGTTATATCATGTATATTGTCATACTTTTTGATGTGTTGGTACTCAACTGTCCAATGAATGACACCCTTGTGTTATACCATGTCAGTGTATGTGTTATACCATGTCAGTGTATGTGTTATACCATGTTAGTGTATGTGTTGTACCATGTCAGTGTATGTGTTATACCATGTCAGTGTATGTGTTATACCATGTTAGTGTATGTGTTATACCATGTCAGTGTATGTGTTGTACCATGTCAGTGTATGTGTTGTACCATGTCAGTGTATGTGTTATACCATGTTAGTGTATGTGTTGTACCATGTCAGTGTATGTGTTATACCATGTTAGTGTATGTGTTATACCATGTCAGTGTATGTGTTGTACCATGTCAGTGTATGTGTTATACCATGTCAATGTATGTGTTATACCATGTATGTGTTATACCATGTTAGTGTATGTGTTATACCATGTCAGTGTATGTGTTATACCATGTCAGTGTATGTGTTATACCATGTCAGTGTATGTGTTATACCATGTTAGTGTATGTGTTATACCATGTCAGTGTATGTGTTGTACCATGTCAGTGTATGTGTTATACCATGTCAGTGTATGTGTTATACCATGTTAGTGTATGTGTTATACCATGTCAATGTATGTGTTATACCATGCTAGTGTACGTGTTATATCATGTCAGTGTACATGAGCCTGTAATTACCAGGATTGTTTTATGAGGCCTCAGTCGGGCTTAGGCTTAGGTTACTTGAAACATGTGTTTGAAAACATGGGGAAATGATGATATGTGTCACCTATACTATGTACATAGTAATGATATATAGCATGATCACCCTGGAATCAAATTGGTGCATCGGCAATTGATATTCTTTGAATATTGTTAAAAGCAAGATAAGACAGTAGGCATCACTTAAGGCTTTCCAACCATTTGATCTGACACTTACATAGCTGATGTAATGGAAATACTTTTCTACGTTGTGTTAAACCACTCACTCACTCACTTTATTACTTGGGCGTTGGGGAATCCTAGTGGTTAAAGCATTCCCTTGTTATGCTGAAGACCACGGTTTGATTCCACATATGAGTACAATGTGTGAAGCCCATTTCTGGTGTCACTCACTCACTCAGAGACAGAGATTAGAGATGACATTACAGTTGGGTAAATATTAATCTTCAGTAATGGAGGCAAAGACTGTGTCAAAGATCACTGCTATGTAAATTCAAGCCCAATAACTGGGACAAAACATTGTTAAATTTTGACATTCACAGGGTGCAAGTACATTGAAATGTAGGTTCATTTTCAGGATCAAGTTCCCGTTACTTGCACTGGTGCACGTTTCATATGGCTAAATCAAGCCCTCATCAGTATCACTGGCTAGCTGATGCCCATAAATAGTTAACAATATTTCAGTGGACATCCTGGTTTGATCCAGGCTTTACCTACCAAGGTGTGTCTTTGAACAGGGGTGTGGGGTGGATTGGATTTGTTGGTCAGGCTTTTTGACTGATATGAGACATTTCATCATATCCCGATCATGCACTTGATATCAATCATTGTCGTTTTTTAGTTCTAATTTGACTGCCATCCTATTACTGGAATATGCTATATCACACCTTTCACCCTGTGGGTTACAATTAGGTTAATTATGTTCATGATTTATCTATTGGGAAAGGTGGTGAATGATTATTTTTATTGAGAAGCATGTACAATGTAAGTGAACCCTCTAAAATTCCTGTAAACAGTATGTGACACCCCATTCCCACCCCATCCACGCAGCTTGTCATGTACTAATTCGATGACCCCTCCTTCTCTTCTCATAATCTTTAAGCATAATTGTTTCTAATATTTACAGAATTTGCCGACCATTTAAAGTTCTACCTCCCCTTAAGAAAATTATTGACCACCACCTTAAAACTGTCAAAAAATTTGGCCACATTTACCTAATCTAAAATCGCTCTCAAACTGAAATTAGATGTTATGTGGAGACAAAACAGTGTCTTTCAAAACAGAGTTGTCATGACCAGGAGACTAATAGCGTGCGAAACAACAATCGTGACAAGTTAGGCAACTCTGGTCACCCCCTTGGGATCGCTGAAATTCATGTCACATTTACAGATCACTGGAGATTAATGACTCAACAAACAGGTGTTCACTCTGAAAACAAACTTGTTTGAATTCCAGTGATAATGTTTAAACATTACACCAGTGCCAGCGTGCCCAGCAATTCAGCTGGAAATTAGCCACGGCTCATTACTTGTCCAGTGTTACAGGTTTATTCAAGGTGTTAGCGACACCTTAACACATGTTTGACACCTACAGTGATAAATGCAGGAGGCTCTTGACATGTTATATCATTTGATTGTAGAATTTGGTGAGTTAGTTAGTTTGTTTTTAAGGTGTTTTAAGCAGTATTCCAGCAAAATCATGGCAGGGGACGTCAAAATGGGCTTCACACATTGCACCCAAGACAGGAATCAAACCGGGTCTTTTGGGTGATGAGTGAAGGATTCAATTATTAGGCTACCACACAGATTTGTTGATGAGATGTTACATCGTCTGATTGTAGGATTTGTTGATGAGGATGCTCTGTACCCTCAGCTTGATTTTGCTTTATGTAACATCCACATTGTATCTTGGAAGACCTGGGTTTGATTCCCCACAGTTTGCGAGGGACATTCTTGGTGTCCCATGCTGTCAGATTGCTCAGTTTTTGTCAGAAAGCAACATAATACCTTATTCTTCCATTTATGTTGCGTCATAGTCACAAAATCAGAGGCAGCCATGATGGTTGACATCAGTCACATGATCTGAATATCACGTGGTTTAATTTTAAAGTTATGTGCTAGTTTTAATTTTCTACCTGTAATTGTATACGGATTTTACAGTTCTCTGACTCTGACTGAAAACTTTATTTATCATTTCAGAAGGTTTGCAAATAAGTTGCTTGTCATCAATAAGTTGCTTGTTTTGATGACAACGGCAGCTGGGGTCCAGGAGGTAGTTTCCCCGGGGACGAGTTGACATGCTTAAAATATCAGAATGAAGGCTTTACACGAAACTTTCTGTTTAAAATTAGTAGAATGGGTGTTACTCATTGGCAGTCACAGAGTAATATTTCTGCTTTAAGATATTTTCATCCCACCTTTTCTAGCCAACAAATGTCAGGTGAAAGTGATGTGTGGCTAGTTCTCCGTTGATTCGGAAACAGGATACACATCCGTCCATTTATGAACACTTCTCTTTTAACGTGCTGTAAACCTTTATTGAGGTAGAGATTGTTCTACAAATTTTAGTGTCGGTCATGGATGTGCAGGGGAACTTTGCTAGTCTTGTCGTAGTTGAGACCGGTCCATGTCCTTGGTATGGTGAATGGAACATCTGTCCCACTGAAGAGTCCTCATCACTAATCCCTGACAACATCAGATAGGGGTAGACATCACTGCCAGTAATAGCTGTTACTTGTTGTTGCCCAGCCTTGCACTCAGCTACTAGGGATTAACACAGGATCTGCTCAGTCACACTCAGAGCCAAATGTGACTGAGAGGGGCAAGCATGCTCAACTGTATTTAAGTGGTATCTCAGTGGAGTGTGTGCATGTTGCTATAATCTTGCTTTAATCTTGAACCTTAATCTAAGTTTCCCCTCATTATTTGTCACCCTTAAAATTTCCTAGTTGGAACTGATGTTCAGCAAGCCATGCTTGCTGTGAAATGTGACTAACAGGTGGTCAGACTCGCTGAGTGGTTCAGTCATGTCTTCGTGTATGAATTGTGTAGATTGATGCTGATGATGTTGATCACTGGATTGTCTGGTCCAGACTGGATTATTTACAGACCATCGCCATATAGCTGGAATATTGCTGAGTGCAGTGGGAAACAACATACCCACCACTGGACCAGATTATTTACAGACCATCGCCATATAGCTGTAATATTGCTGAGTGCAGTGGGAAACAACAAACCCACCACTGGACCAGATTATTTACAGACCATCGCCATATAGCTGGAATATTGCTGAGTGCAGTGGGAAACAACAAACCCACCACTGGACCAGATTATTTACAGACCATCGCCATATAGCTGGAATATTGCTGAGTGCAGTGGGAAACAACAAACCCACCACTGGACCAGATTATTTACAGACCATCGCCATATAGCTGGAATATTGCTGAGTGCAGTGGGAAACAACAAACCCACCACTGGACCAGATTATTTACAGACCATCGCCATATAGCTGGAATATTGCTGAGTGCAGTGGGAAACAACAAACCCACCACTGGACCAGATTATTTACAGACCATCGCCATATAGCTGGAATATTGCTGAGTGCAGTGGGAAACAACAAACCCACCACTGGACCAGATTATTTACAGACCATCGCCATATAGCTGGAATATTGCTGAGTGCAGTGGGAAACAACAAACCCACCACTGGACCAGATTATTTACAGACCATCGCCATATAGCTGGAATATTGCTGAGTGCAGTGGGAAACAACAAATCCACCACTGGACCAGATTATTTACAGACCATCGCCATATAGCTGGAATATTGCTGAGTGCAGTGGGAAACAACAAACCCACCATACTCATTACTGCCTCAGGGTTTCATTGAAGGCCACATGCAACCAAAAAATCAAACATAACAAAAACACAATTATCACTTATTCAAGATATATAAAATGCATTGCTGATTATGATTGCGAATCAAAATTGCAATATTTTGTACTTGGGTTTACTTACCTGGAAATGAAGCTGCCGTGGTACTGAACCCAGTCAGACTCAGAGCTGGTGGGTGTAAGCTTTTCATTGGCCACTGGTTCATTTGTTCATACGGTTAGCCAGCTGCTTGTTTATGGCTTATAAGCCCAATAGGTGTTAATTTCAAATTGCAAGTGGTCAGTGATTGAGGTTGTGCACTGCATATTGTCATTAGCAGACAGGCAAGCAGACATACTGGTGTCAATAAACCAAACAGAGTTTTCTCTGTGACCGAGTCTGCTTATCAGAATCAACATGTTTTTTTTCATGTAGCAAGTAGATTATTTACTTGTTTGTGTATACAATCAAGATTAGACTACTGCTCACAACCTCATACTCCGGGCAGGCATACTGTTTCAAGCTCCATGAACATATTCATTGCGCATGTGTTAGCGCAGCGCAGCATAGCTGTTGAAACCACTTTTTTACCAGTGCTCAGTGGGAAAATTAGTGAATCGTTTGAATTCAGATTTTGCGGGCTGTTTTCATCGCATTTTTTTTTCAACTTTATAGGTTGAATTGGCATTTTTGAGGATTTGTTTCAGTAAGTGCATACTGAAAGGTATCAGAATCTGCAAAGTTTTATGTTGCATGTCACCTTTAAATTGATTAATGGTATTCTGTACGTATGCATAGGACATCACTCATGTTGTGACATTCGCTGTAAGACTAGCACCTGTTTGAATTAGCCATCTAACCATGAAAAATTGAACTTGGAACTACCTTCCAAAGAGAATAATCAGGATTACATGTTGAAGTAATCCCATTCTGTCTTGAAAACAGTGCAGTGTAAGTCTGTTGCTTGCACCGTATATAATTACCATACTAGCTTTTGACATACATTGTGTTTCATTATAATCAGTGGAAACAAATTAGAAAGTGAACTTAATTGTTTGTGAGACACCACAGATTACCAGCCAGTCGGGCTTACGTGTAGATTGTTGAAAATTGTTTTCTTTCATAAGGTAATAAAATAGTTACAGGAGAATTGTTCAGGGACAATATGTCTGTGAATTTTCACAGGTCACAGGTTGAAAGTAAGTTGAGGGAAGATTTCCCTGTGTTTCAGTTAAAGTCCAATTGACATGTTGGTTTATTGTAATTATGTTGATGCATTCATTATTTTACAAATGCTCCTCTATCTCAAACCTCTTTGATCAAAGCTTTGTAGGGCATTGCTGTGCTAACTCCAAAGGCTAGTTAATATGCAGGGTCATGAACCATGAATATTCATGAGGTAGTGCTAGTAAACACATGCTTATTGTCCCTGTAGAAAGGCGTCTAGTCTTGAATGACTTGAGATACATGGTGTGTAAACAACACGGAGGTCTCACAAGCTAGCTACACAAGTCCTGTGTATGTTCTAGATTTTTACCTGTTGCCATTTTAAGTGGGAGTTACAGACCTGGTATCATCTTGCTTCATTTATATTTTACTTCTTGACAATGGGAGAAACATTCTGTAAATAATAGGTGCCCCATGTTTTCTCTGGGAGCTAAGAAAAGAATTGGTGATCTGCTTTATGTATGAGGCAAAATACCAGTACAGAGTAACATCCCTTAGATAACACAGGATCCTGTGAGGCTAGACATCCCACATTTGTCCTGAAACTGAGCTTTGGTTTGTTGGTCATGTCACTGAAATACAATTCAAGCTGGATTAAACTTTCAAGACATTTCTCTTAAGCAGGGGTAGGAACAACCTATGTTTAAATATACTGAACAGCATAGAAGCTCAAAATTTCAAAAAAATGAATTCTCATAAGCGTAAGTGTACATGTTTTATGTCTCCTCCATAAAAAACGTCAAAAAGCAAGAGTCAGGTTTCTTTTTCTGTTCAGTACATGCGCTGCAGTTCCTCATCCCAGTTCAAGCCCTGTTTTTGTCATGTTACTCACCCATTCTGCAGTTTTGTCTGTCCTAAAACGAGCAGAGCATGCACATGAACAATGAATGACTCAAGTTGACATTACATTGGTAAAAAATTGGAAAGTTAAAGAAATACTTTTTGTGTTCATCCCCCTTAGTATGATGACAGGGAGCTTTTAAGCCCCAATCAGTTTCAGGAATGTCCTTTGATGAATATACAGAGAAAGGATGATTTCCTGACAACATATCTATGATAGATTTTAACATGTTTTAGTGAAATATGAACATTTTAAAAGAAGGTTATCTTCAGTCTTACAGAAACTGGATTAATTTGGCATATTTTTGTAGTGCTGCTTAATGAAGCAAATGTGTAAACTAGCATGGCTTGATAAGCATCAGCCCTACCGCTGATGTCATGTAATCCCACTTCTTGGGGTAAAACTCATGTGGGTCCGTCCATTGACAGTAGCAGAGCTCCTTCACTGTTTGCTCATTTAATTCAGTGAAAAAACGAGGTGTACGTGAAAACGTGCCTAAATTCACCAAGCAGTGCTTTACTCCCGGTCAGTGTTTCTAGTGTGTAGCAGGTGAGGGAGAGAAGGAACGTGAATACTGGGTATAAGCTTGCAACACCATGCTGTTACACTACTTTAAGACTGGAATACCCTTAAACCTGAGCATATTTGTCAAAGTGTTGGGATGTTTCGGAGATTATGATGATGAGGGTAAATATGAAGACTGGATTATTAAATGATAATAGGATGTTTACATAGTGCGAGACTCCACGCAACGCTTGCTCAAAGCTTGTGAAATCATTACCCTGGTTGTGTCAGTTGTGTTCTCAACTCCATGGGGGGTATGTGACTCCAGGTGCCTGGGTGGTGTTATATTTCTTATCCATCTCATCCTGCCAAATCATTATTCTGTCTTATACTCACAGGAACAAATGAGGGAACACATGAAATTAGAATTTTTTCTTTCTTTGCAGAATTTCACTCGCAGTGCAATACATACCTTGTGAAGAAACCTGGAAAACAATCAAGGATGAATACTTCCTTGTGTTGTCTTACTCTTAATCGTTTCCATGAATATAGTCAATTATCATGTGGCAGTATTTGCAGTATTACCAGTTTTGAGCTACCATTAAACTTAAAATGAAACTGGATCAGTGTTTTCAAAACTATAGTTGTTCATCTAAATAGAAGTTTTGTCTGTTTTTATGCCCTCACCATATGTGGAATTCTATGTACGTTATCCACTTGCTTATCCCACTGTGCTGTATAGGGACTCTAATGGTGTACGTCTCATGTTTTGTTTTTGTATTTTATTTATTTTTTCAATTTTTAATGCCGTTTGAACTTGCATAAATTTTGTTGAATTTCTCTCTGAATGTAGTGTTATAGGGGATTTAGTCTATCCACTTCCCCACAAAACCTGCTAAACATAATTGATTAACCTTACACATGTGTTTCATTGGGACACGAGACGTGTGCATCTTATAGTTGCATAGATGTTTATTGAACTTGTTTAGAAATTAGTCCCCAGAACACACTCCATGTAGTGAATGCTTCTTACAGGGCAGGGCATCCATGTCCCTGGACACAATTTTGTCTTGTTTATCAGTTAGGCTAGTGTTTAGATGCATACTTGTCATGTTGAAAGGTCGTCATGACCTGATAAGAAATGTCAATATATCAGTAATAAGTAGGGTTGATACTTCACAATAAGCAGGATAAGATCACCGTGACCTAGTCCTGGATCAAGGGATTTACATTTACCGCTGAGACAAATTATTATGAGCATTGAGCATAAAGAGAGGCGTGTTGGCATGGGCCTTTTTATGTATCCAGAATTTGTTCTGGAATTGGAGAACTCATTTCGATTCAGAATGGAAATCTAAGTATCATATAACATACAGTCTACAATTCTGATAAGTTTTAATTATTCGATCAGAAATATTTTTTATAAGCCCTCAGGTCTTGCTTATAGGCGTATATTTTTTGTGTCTCAGTTTGTGTAGGTGAAAGTTGCAATATTTTGTCTTAAAAACCTATTCATTCTATATACTGTTTGACTAATTGACATGCTTACAATGCAAAGATTTCTTTGACATGTGTAATGGACTCATACGTGCATGAAGTGACACAGCGTGTTGGGGACATAGACAATATCACCGTCCTAGACAGGCACACACAACAGAGAACATTGTCGGGTAGCTTATCATTGTCTTCGGCAGCTATCAACAGCCCCCTAATCTCAAGTGACAGATTCTGCTTGTATATTACAGTTTGAGGATTAACTATTTTGCTATTGATGGCAAAAATTATTTTATTGGACGGACTTAAGATTTTAATGTTGAAGTGATTGGCTGAATTGTATTGTGATGATGCACTGATAAGCAAGCCAGTGCACATACGTCATGGGTTGTTGTATTCCGACGTGTAAGTCTACATGGTTATTACTAAGTTTGTAAGCTGATGTTTTGGAAAGGTATGATTTTACAAAAATTCAGATTGCCATCTACTTGTGGCTGTTTTGTTCTGACTTTTTTGTGCTCATTTTGTATGAATTGGTAAGAAGTGGGCAGGATTTTCCATATACTGTGAAGAATGTAGTTGCAAAGAAGACTTCAGCTTGTGACCATTCATGATGGCATGGCAACTGATTTTATTTCCATGATCCATTGTTTCAGCAGCATTGCAAGTGTTTAGGATTTTGTAATGAAAGGGTGGATAGTACCTCAAATCACCAGATTATCTTGCCCGGGCTCTTTTGTTGGTAGACTATAAGTGTACATCATTCACGGAGATGGAAAATGAGTTTAGTATTTTTCAGACAAACTTTCCATCATTGAGATATCTCAAGTTTCTAGGTATGACAATGTCCGTATGCTGTGTAATCTTTGTGAAAGCAAACAGGAATTTCAAGTCTCCAACCTTTAATTCAAGCATCAGTGAAAATTTCATTTTCTGTTTCAGTTGAAAGGAGTGTCGATAGCATCTCTTTATTCTCTTCAAATCCTAAAATTAAACCTGGCTACCCTTAAATTTTCAAGTGTTGACATTATCAGATAAATCAAAAACCATGACAACCTGTCTTTTCAGACTCACACTGACCCAGACATGACGAGGGTGTTTAAAATTTGAAGGGTCACAGATGTTTAATACCCCTTTCCACCCGATGCCCTGCCCTGGAGCAATTCCCTTGGGTGAATGCACCATCCCTCCATCATAAAGGGGCAGGGGTTGGACCACCCCCCCCCGTCCCACTCCACCCTCAGTCCTCCCAGCAGGGCTATTAGACCAACCCATGTTCTTCAAAGGCTCCTTGATTAGACTTCTTTTGATCACTTCATCAGCTGATAAATACAGAGCGACCTCATCAAGGCAGTTGGGAGATTGAGAAGGTTCCTGAATGCAACATGGTTCAGTTGGTGTTTACAGTGAAGGGGTTAATGACAGCTCAGGGTCAGGGAGTAGAACAAGAGACTGAGTGGGATGTCTCAACAGCTAACTTATAATGTCTGAAAAGTGTTCGTTCAGATTGGACAATTCTCTATCTTTCTGCTGTTGTTTTCCAAGCTGGACATGTTGAAATATGAAACATGGTAGTGTTTTTGTCATTATTTCATTGAAAAATAAACATTATGTTTTTTTTGGTTCCTTGAATTTTATTTCAGGTGAGTAAGTCATTATCATATCACAATCAAACAAGAACTTTTACCTATTACAGAAAAAGGGATGTCAGTTTAAACATACGATATTCTTTTCATGGCTACAATGTCTCCAAAGTGCTATGTAAGAAATATGTGAATCTGTTCCCCAATTGTTTTAACAAAGTAACATGGCCTTCAGTTTTAGAAAAACGTTATGAGTAAACGGACCTTTGCTGAATGTTCCGT
Source organism: Haliotis asinina (assembly GCF_037392515.1). NCBI lineage: Eukaryota > Metazoa > Mollusca > Gastropoda > Lepetellida > Haliotidae > Haliotis > Haliotis asinina. Next base: position 4,033,726 of record NC_090280.1, read on the forward strand.
GAAAGGATAATTTTATGATTAAAATATAAATTGTGTTTAACTTATTAACATGTTGAAGTATTGACTATAAAATTGTATTGTGTCTGAAACACAACTTTTTGCTCCCCCACACATGAGCAGAGTGTATAAACCCTTTTCCTGATCGTCTTGCTTAGATCCTTCATCTGGTAATCCAGTTTAACATTTGAGATGGTCCCTGTTCCAAGTTACCCTATTAGGGGCTAATGTGATAGCCTTGATGCTGGGGCCATTGTGAGGCATTGTTGGACTGTGACTCCACCTGACGATGTTTGCCCTCTCATTTAGGGATTCCGAGGTCCAAGTTGTACCCCTGACTGTCCACTGCAAGCAAGAAGGGTGTGATTTAGGGAGTCCTATGGCCGTTTTTGGAGGCCATGCTCTGTTATTAGGAATTCTGTGTATTGTATATGCAAGGTGAGATTTTTACACTGTTATATTGAAAAATCATATTGGTCCTTTTGATTTTGGATTTAAGGATAAAGAAGGATTTAGATTTTTCATTTGTAATACCATGAATACTGGATCTCTAAGGACTAAATTTCATACACAGTTATTTTTTCTATTGTAGAGATTTTGCAATGGTTTGTGAGGGGAGCATGTCAAGTTAAGGGATATGATAGGGCTTAGTAGGGCTGTGTGCAATAAGTGAGTGTCTGATCTTCACAACTAAAGATCTTTAACCAATGTTGTGTTCATAGGCTGTTTCTTTGTGATTTCCATCAGAAGGTTGTAATTTAGTAGTTTTATCTAAAATGTATTTTTGATAGAAATTTTTGTATGTTCTTTGGTATGCTTTTGATGTGATTTCCCAAGATTTGTGTAAAATATAAAGAAAGATTTATTCATGGTTCTTAATACTGTAACCATCTGATTTTAAGAACAGCATATCCATGACTCTCATTTTTTATTTTGTAAGGATTTTCTTTATGGTGTCTCATGAGAAGGTTGTCATTTTGAGGATGCATAAAAAACCATCCTGATACTCCGTTAAGCATCATGTTTTGATTCTGGCTGATGATACAAGTGTTGATACAGATCTATAGCAGGGTATGTGATACAGGAGATGGTTGTCACAGCATCAACAGTTTCAGGCGTCTTATTGCTGTATATCCAGTAAACATCCCTAAGGGTGGAGGGTGGATAATGAGTGTTGATGAGTGTTGATGAGTGTTGATGAGTGTTGATGCACTTGTCTTGAAATTGGATGCAAGGCTGTACAGTAGTCTGTATATCCATCTGTGTCCCCAGGGTGAGATAAATGGGAGATAGAAAATGGGAGAGACAACTGGGAGATATACATGGAAGATATAAATGTTGCAGGGGACTCCAGATCATTTGACTGGCTGACCAGCGGTTGTAGAACCTTTAGTGCTTGAGAAAGGTATTACAGGTGCATAAAATTTGGTGTTGCAAGTTTTGAATTTGGGTCTTTTGGCAGTGACAGTGAAGTATATATCTTGGCTGATCAAACTCAGTGTTAAACTAAGTGAATGATGATTATTTTGTCCACAACTGTCGTAAGACAGTATTAAAGTTACATTGGTGTTAGGACTAAGATTAGTTTGTGAGTTTGTTTGCAGCATGTAGGTCGGTGCTTCACAGTCAGATAAACCAACAGGCATGTATGTTTGATTCAAAGTACACTCGCTAGTGGTGTATGAGACAGTTATATTGATTAGGGACCTTGAAGGGGTATTTCTGCTGTTTTACTACTGTCAGTGCCACTGTGATATACACAGAACGTTTTCATGAAGTTTAGAAGTTGAGACAGCCTGTCTGAGGCGTGTGTGGCTTTTGATCTGTAAACAGTAATTCCTTAAGTTCATATGTTACTCAAAATGAGTTAAAGACCCCTTCTTCCCCACCCTGTAATACATGAATGGTCCATGGGGTATGACCAATTTAAACCCTCTTTATTGAACATCAAACTAACCATGATTATTCTTTGACCCTTAGCTTTCTGTTCATGAATAGCAACATGGTTGTGTTATACATCAGACAACAACAGTCATGTATTACTTCAGTTACAGGCATGTTATGAAATATATATCCTGTCTGTCCTATATAAAGCCTTGTTTAATATAGGTCATGTGAAAACAACGGGTGTATGGTGCCTGTCACATGGAACACATATATTGATTGTCACAGAGTTTTGATACTCATGGACTCTGACAGGGCTATCACAGACACATCCAGCTTGGCCATTGTCAGGTGAATATTATTTGGTAAATTTGTAACAAGTTTCCTATTGTTGGCATGTCTGTCTTTGACATGCATACAATAAACCTTGGTCCCCCAAATGTTATTTGACATTAACGCTTTGAATATGAAATTGACATGAAATCTTTTGATGTTAATATGATAGAGGATTCACCCACCCATGCATGGCTGGACGTTGTGACGGGACACTTTGGATTGCTGTGGTTATTGAGTATATTGGTCCTCCATCATTGTGGTTTGAGGCTATAACTTTAGTGAAAGACTTTGGAACAAGAGTAAGTTCAAAGGGGTCATGTGTTAAAGGAGCTAGGCGTATCAAGGTATGTTTAGATTTCTGGGGGTAGTGACGGCAGGTTCTGCGTCAGGGATTCTTGCTGTTTGGTATGTTTATCTTTCAGTGTAGAATGACAGGACTATGTTGTGGAAAGACAGGGTTTTAGGGATATACCTTGAGGTGTGTCTTTTTAATTAGCCTGGACGGTTGATTTCAGGAAAGAAATAGCAAACTGCCATTAGACACAATGTTGAGAATTTGTTTCCTTGATGTTGTTGTGATACAATGCTATGCTGATTATCATAGAATTAATTAAATGCATTCATTACAATTTCCGAGTAAATATTAATTCCTTGGTTGTAATTTCAGAACAGCTTGTATACAGGAATGTATGTATGGTGCCTGTCTTTAATCTTGGCAGAACCAGCCCATGAACAGATGGTTCTTTGTCAATGAGCCATACTTTAACAGCAACACAGACGTAGGACAGTTGTACTGCGATAACTACGCAGAATGAAATCCAAGCACAACCCATGTAATGATTTTAGTGGTAAGGTGATCGTAACTCTGATGTAGACATATGACTGTCGTAGTAGTATCATTGCATTGAATGGACCCGGGTAACCAGGCGACATAGTGTGTATTATTCTCTGAATGGGTGAATGTCATTTTTTGTTTGATAACAGACGGTAGAAATGATATGACCTCACCAGGACTTAACCCTTTATAGCTGGTGTTCTCTTGTTAATCTACGCAGGTGTTTGAAGATTTCTTCTGATAACAAAAGTGTTAAAGCAAACACTGCACTTCACTTTCAGTTGACGAGGATTACGTTTCGTTAAGATTCTTCACAATTCGTTTCCTTCTGTACAGGTTATCAAAGTTTGAACAGGTGTCATGCAACGCCACAATTTTAATAACTCCTATTTGTCCTATCATAAAATTATCTGTGTACATAAACCTGTATTTCGACAGAGACATGCTATGGATTGATAAGTTCCAAGTTGGTCGAAGTCACTGAGGGCCTTGCTCTTCATAAGAAATTGGCAGTATTTGTTTCCGGGAATTCCAGCTCATAGGTGTCTCAGAAGCTGTCTAAAGTCTTCAGCCTTTAGGTAAATGACTCAAAAGAAGTTACGAAACCACAATTTACTCATATAACGACAGTTGCTGGTAATGAGTCAAACAGATGAACTAAAATAGCACATTAATTACAAGTTGTATCTTCTTAAAATGAAATGAAATGAAATATTGTAACAGCTGGTGAACTGTCAGGCATGCTTGTTTGTTTGAAAGATTTCAGTAAACGTTTTAATTATGTTCCATATTGTATCAGATAAACACACAAACTGAATTTTTATACATTTTGAACCACAGTTTTCTTTCACTCTCTTTCCAATGGTTAATCTAAGCTAGAATAGGTTCCTAGAAGCGTTTGATTGTCACAGGAAGAGACTTAATTGATTTCATGGTCATTCTTTCTGGGCAGTTGTTTGTTCACAAGATTAATCACTTGATTGTTTCCTCTGAACTTGAATATTTGCTGTCTTATAGCTGAGTGAGGCATTAGCAACAAACAACACTTAATCACAAAAAAACATCAATTACTAGTAAATCTTTGACAGTGGTGTTCACAGCTATCAAACAAATCAACTCCCTGAGGAGAATCAGCTGTAATTGTTGACACCGCTGAAAGGATTTATTCTTAATACTCAGATCTGCTGACTCAGCAGGTAGGGAAATCAACCTGATTGAATGTGTGGTTAAATGCATGACTACAAATCTGTGACATCCCATTGTGTGTAGCTCTCTAATCACAGTTTAGTCGTGTTTTGAGATTTTGAGTAGAAAGAGACTCCATGCTAAGCTGGGTGTTTATTTCGGGGATCATGTAGACGTCAGCTTGGACACAGCCGTGGAACCCAGGCCTCTCACAGCCATAGATGGGGGAAGCTGTTGGCTTGCATTGAGAGGCACTTGAATAGCTCTGTTGTTTTGTGTGAATCATTCAAATGGCATTTGATTTGAATGGGAAAAACTTTAGTCAAGATGGGTGATGTTTTCTTTGTTGAATTCAGACCTAATGTGGAGCAACATTGCATGAAGTGTTGTAGGGTTTCAGGGTTTGAATACAATCCTAAAGGGGCCCTAATGTCATGGATCTACAGTCAAATGTTTCAGGAATCCCTAGACCGATGTGATGCTACACAGTCTCAATAATATTTTTTGCTGTTCATCCATTAAAACATTAAAAGTGGGGGATGAGAGAGCGCTAAAACACAACACTAGGGTACATGGCCACCACTAATGTACAGGGACAGCATCACGACTGTATGTGAGGTACTGCAGTAGGAGTACAACCTGAGTTTTCAGCATTATTAAAAGTACTAAGCATTTAACATTGCACTTGAATACTGCACAAAACACTCTAGGATATAGCACAAAACACACTAGGATATAGCACAAAACACACTAGGATATAGCACAAAACACTCTAGGATATAGCACAAAACACACTAGGATATAGCACAAAACACACTGGGATATAGCACAAAACACACTGGGATATAGCACAAAACACACTAGAAGGCAACAGTAAAACCACTAGACTACACCAGTAAAACCACAGAAGTACAATGCTGTGATGTGCATGACAGCCCCAATAGTGCAGCATTGCACTAGACTAAAACCACAAGAATACAATGCTCTGATGTCTCTAGAATGCAACACAGTCTAAGAGAACAGCCCTACTCTAAAGTACAACACTACAATACAACACTATAATGTCACTAACAGTCTACCAACAGTAGAGTACAACACTAAAATACAACACTACAATGTCACCAGCAGTGTAACAACACTAGAGTACAATACTAAAATAGAACACTATGATGTCTCTAAGAGTGTAACAACAATGGAGTAAAACACTAGAATACAACATTAGAATACAACACTACGTCACTAAGAGTGTAACAACAGTAGAGTACAACACTAGAATACAGCACTAGGATAAAACACTACATTGTCACTAAGAGTGTAACATCACTAGAGTAAAGCACTAGAATACATTACTAGAATAAAATTCTGCAGTGTCACTAAGAGTGTAACAACACTAGAATGCAAAACTGCAGTGTCACTAAGAGTGTAACAACACTAGAATGCAAAACTGCAGTGTCACAAAGAGTGTAACAACAGAAGAGTACAGCACTAGAATACGACACTAGAATAAAACACCACGTCACTAAGAGTGTAACAACAGTAGAGTACAGCACTAGAATACAACACTAGAATAAAACACCACAATGTCACTAGAGTGTAGCAACAGTAGAGTACAACACTAGAATACAACATTAGAAAACACCACTATTGCACCACTAAGAGTGTAACAACACTAGAATACAGCTGTGGTGCTGTGGTGCAGGGGAGCATGTGACAACAGGTGGAACACTTCCAGATCAGTGTCTGGGCTTAGGGTGTAACTAGCAGATGAGTGAGGCAGAGTGACTACAAGGTGGATGTGATGACCTGCGGCACACAGCAGGGCTGGTGGGGGACAAAGGTGTTCAGTGACCACTAAACCTGGATAAGCTGCCACTTAGACCCAGTTTAGCTTCACTCCCCATTGAAGAGGCCTGCAGGAAGGTAGTAGGGATATTGACATAGGAAGTGTAGTCTGTAGATAGGCTTGTATTGCAGACTTGCTGGATTGACGTAATGTGTGTAGGGAGGACTTGTTTCTGTTTCCTCCACCATCAAGTTCTGATGAGGTGAGCCTTTGTTTCTGGTTCGTTAAAAGCGAATGCATGATTTTTAGATTATGCAGTTATGACAGCCATGAAAGAGATGATCCGGTATAGCTGAAGGAGGGCATTTTGATCATTCTTTCTGGTTCTAACTTAGTAACTAAGGTGATCATTGGTGACATATACTGTAGATTTTGTAACACCATTTTCAGTGATATCCAAGCTGCGAACAGGTCAAGAATTTTTAGGACCAGACATTCCAGTAAATGACTTCATGTCAGGTTTGTTCCCTGAGGTTCATTCAGTGTCGGCTACTCAACACTTGGGGCAACAGTGGCAGTTTATTACTTGTCATGTTGAAGGGCTGGGTTCATTTACTTAGTGGTCAAGCCAAGTTTTGGTGTCTCACTCACTCACCCACCCACCCACTCACCAACCCTAAATGAACAGTGAAATTAGATTGTCAGCCACACTATATGTACTAGACTGACTGTAATCGTTAGAGGCTATATGTACAATATCATTCCTGACTTGATCAACCTGATCAACATTTGATGGATGGGTGGAGGTCTCCGCTTTAGGAATTTATACAACAGGAACAGTTCCTCCCTGTGGTATTTTGGCAGAAGACATTTCCCTTGTGTCAGGTTTACAAGTCGTTCATTTGTTTGTCGCACGGCCATGGTTTTACAAGTAGAGGCACTCATCGGTCAGTGGGCAGGAATGCTTGTGGGCATATCATGTCTTATGTTGTCTGCTATATTACTCAAAAGAAGTAAAGGACCGTGTGATTATTTCATGTTACTGTAGTGGTCTGTCATGTCATGTACGGCACTGGGTAGCTTACAGGTTAAGTCGTTTGCTCATCAGGCAGAGGTTCGATTCCCCACATGAACTGTGCATTGTGTAAAGCCCATGTATGTGTCTCCAGCGGTGGTATTGCTGGAATATTGCTAAAATTGGAACATATACAGACCATAAGTATACAGGATGTAAGCTGAATATGCTTTGGTTCTGGAGCTCTCTGAAATGTTAAGTTTGTATTGTTTCTGTTGGCCTGAAATAAAAACTGTTCACATGGTAAACCAAGAAGTATCAATAACAAATTCAAATTAATTTAGAAATTGATAATAGTTTAATTCATTGTTTGAATTCAAAATAGAGGATTATTGCCCCAACTTTGGAGGGTAGATCTGTCCAGTCATTTACAAGCCGTCATTACTAGAATATTGCTGAGTGGGGCATAAGCATAGAAAACTTGTTGAAAACAAGTGTGGTGCAACTGTCATACATGTAGTGCAACTGACATACATGTAGTGCAATGGTCATACATGTAGTGCAACTGTCATAGATATGATAGGCCAAATGATTGTGGCCATGTTTGTGTGCATAAGCTCACACTCTGTCAAGACTCCATATTGAACCAACAGTACCTTCAGTTGGGCAGAGTATAGTTGGGTGACAGCTTTCAGCTGTTGTTGTGTCACAGCTGTGTGTACAGTTCAGACACCTGACTCAATGTTGTATTACAAGGGACATACATTTCAATGGATACTCTCATCAAGACATTTGTATTGCTATTACTGAGCATGATACAGGTGTGAGCAGACAGGCCCAGGCTGCATGCTGTCTCAGGTTAGAGGTGATCATCAAGTGCTGGCTGAAGGCTGCAGGGATACAAAAAGGTCAAGGCTGCCCGCTGTGTTGGGCTAGAGGTGGTCATCAAGTGTTGGCTGAAGGCTGCAAGGACAGATAATCCCATGATCCTGTCCGTTTCAGATTGGCCAAAACTGAAAGTGTTGATATGTTCCAGAGCTAGATTTGGGCTAGAGAGATAGACTGCGTTGTTTACCCTTGTCTTCCTGCTTGAGATGGTCTTGTGTTAGGGGTGATCTTTGAGTATATATTTTTTTCTGTCTCACTCTCCAAGAATGTCATGTTTTGTGCACCTTCATATCATGTTTTATGTTGTGCACCAGTATTCCACTTACTATGTAACATACATGTGGCAGAATAAAATTCTGTGGCGTGTATATTTTCTTGCCACTATTTAGGTAATTTGTCCCACAGTTCCTAGCTACATTATTTTCCCATTCTGCCCTGAATGAGTCAAATCTTCAGGCTCATGTTCAGAGTCTCTTAACTCCCTGGGACTCTGTTTCTCTATAAATGACTGCTCAGTTTCTGTACAAATGATATTTATTCATAAACTTTTAGGTGTTAGTGTACCATTTATGGGAGGAAGATGTACGTTTACAACAAACAGTTACAATCAGTGAGTAATACAGCTGTCATATTTCACCTGGCACCTGTAAGTGGGTCCTGGTGAAAGGAACACATGTCAGTTTGTACATTTCACAAGGACTCCATATGTTCATTACCTGGACAATGGCTAATTAGGGAGTCCTTAACAACCTGGCACTACAGGTGGTCACAGTCCTGTTCCGGGTGTTATGTACATTCTGACAGTCACAGAACTCAAGTGTTTCATATCAATATGGCGTCTGACCTGTCTGGGTCAATATGGTTGCTTAAATCTTCCTCAATTATCCTAAATTTGCATTTATGTAGATCATGTCACATGGTCTGTATGTTCACATGGTCTATCGTTGCTGTTCAGTTTGATATGTCGTGATGAAGTGTTTGTGGGTGGTCTCAACTCATTGTTGTAATACATGTAATGTTGATGATATGATAGGATACTCGTCAGTGTGAGCCAGGCTTGGTCAGTGTGGTACAGCTGGAACTGAGAGGTATGTTAGATATTCTGGGTATGAGAGTCAGTCTGCTGTGTCATATATGTTCCACCAGCTGTGGAAGTAGTCACAGGTAGTCACAGGTAGTCACAGGTATGCAGGGATCAGATGATCAGATGATCAGTGTTTTTGTATTACAATTCCTTGAATGTGAGTTATTTCCCAAACTTTTATTGTGAAAATGATTATGATTCATTATAAAGAAATGAAAACTTATAAAATCATTGCTTACCTGAAGTTTTTGATAAACTCCAACCACCTTATGATGCAAGGAAGGCTGGGTATTGAGAAAATATTTACAGAATCTAAAGCATTTAAAACTTAATTATCAGAGGTGATTTGTGAGTCCACAAAGCCTAGCCCATACTTACACCGACCCCAATAAATGTCTCAGTTTAGCAGTTTTCTACCCACAATAAAAAACAAAACATTGGTTTCTTCATGGAGCCTTAGTCCAGGATCACAGTTCAATTTCTATCAACTCAGTGAAAATTAGTTCCTGGAGCCTAATAGATTGTGATTTTGGGCACACGTAGAGATCACGTTTTCATTCCATAATTCATTGTGGTGATCATTATCACATGAAAAGGTGATATAGATACTTTTTCCTAAGTCAACTGGACAAAAACATCTCTTCCTGCATTTTTTCCTGAAGTGAAAAAGAATTTTTAGCGCTATAACAACACACTGCATATGCACATACTCATATGAGTTTTTGTGAGTGCGATCCAGTTTTATCTCACATTAAGTTTATTGACTTGGGAAAATACACTTTTGAGCTGTGAGTAGACTCATAAGAATTCAGCCAAATGTCAATCACAAATGTTCCATAATATTGCAACAATTCAGCCATCAACATGCCTCTAATCGGTCACCTGTACCTGCCCTTGGTCCTGTGTGACTCATCAAGTCTGCTACCTCTGTCCAGGTATGTACTGGCACACAGGTACATGTTTATGACTGGGGGATGAAGGGAAGATATATTGTCCCTCCAGGCCAGAATTATGATCATAGTTTGTACGCACTTGTCTGAAACATGCCAGACTTTTTGATGCCTGTGATTGATAGTGATTGATCATTACACCCAGTCACGGTAATCGTGTATTAGCGATAGTAATGAGGGTACCTGCTGATCATTACACCCAGTCACGGTAATCGTGTATTAGCGATAGTAATGAGGGTACCTGCTGATCATTACACCCAGTCACGGTAATCGTGTATTAGCGATAGTAATGAGGGTACCTGCTGATCATTACACCCAGTCACGGTAATCGTGTATTAGCGATAGTAATGAGGGTACCTGCTGATCATTACACCCAGTCACGGTAATCGTGTATTAGCGATAGTAATGAGGGTACCTGCTGATCATTACACCCAGTCACGGTAATCGTGTATTAGCGATAGTAATGAGGGTACCTGCTGATCATTACACCCAGTCACGGTAATCGTGTATTAGCGATAGTAATGAGGGTACCTGCTGATCATTACACCCAGTCACGGTAATCGTGTATTAGCGATAGTAATGAGGGTACCTGCTGATCATTACACCCAGTCACGGTAATCGTGTATTAGCGATAGTAGTGAGGGTACCTGCTGATCATTACACCCAGTCACGGTAATCGTGTATTAGCGATAGTAGTGAGGGTACCTGCTGATCATTACACCCAGTCACGGTAATCGTGTATTAGCGATAGTAGTGAGGGTACCTGCTGATCATTACACCCAGTCACGGTAATCGTGTATTAGCGATAGTAATGAGGGTACCTGCTGATCATTACACCCAGTCACGGTAATCGTGTATTAGCGATAGTAATGAGGGTACCTGCTGATCATTACACCCAGTCACGGTAATCGTGTATTAGCGATAGTAATGAGGGTACCTGCTGATCATTACACCCAGTCACGGTAATCGTGTATTAGCGATGGTAGTGAGGGTACCTGCTGATCATTACACCCAGTCACGGTAATCGTGTATTAGCGATGGTAATGAGGGTACCTGCTGATCATTACACCCAGTCACGGTAATCGTGTATTAGCGATGGTAATGAGGGTACCTGCTGATCATTACACCCAGTCACGGTAATCGTGTATTAGCGATGGTAATGAGGGTACCTGCTGATCATTACACCCAGTCACGGTAATCGTGTATTAGCGATAGTAATGAGGGTACCTGCTGATCATTACACCCAGTCACGGTAATCGTGTATTAGCGATAGTAATGAGGGTACCTGCTGATCATTACACCCAGTCACGGTAATCGTGTATTAGCGATAGTAGTGAGGGTACCTGCTGATCATTACACCCAGTCACGGTAATCGTGTATTAGCGATAGTAGTGAGGGTACCTGCTGATCATTACACCCAGTCACGGTAATCGTGTATTAGCGATAGTAGTGAGGGTACCTGCTGATCATTACACCCAGTCACGGTAATCGTGTATTAGCGATAGTAATGAGGGTACCTGCTGATCATTACACCCAGTCACGGTAATCGTGTATTAGCGATAGTAATGAGGGTACCTGCTGATCATTACACCCAGTCACGGTAATCGTGTATTAGCGATAGTAGTGAGGGTACCTGCTGATCATTACACCCAGTCACGGTAATCGTGTATTAGCGATAGTAATGAGGGTACCTGCTGATCATTACACCCAGTCACGGTAATCGTGTATTAGCGATAGTAGTGAGGGTACCTGCTGATCATTACACCCAGTCACGGTAATCGTGTATTAGCGATAGTAGTGAGGGTACCTGCTGATCATTACACCCAGTCACGGTAATCGTGTATTAGCGATAGTAATGAGGGTACCTGCTGATCATTACACCCAGTCACGGTAATCGTGTATTAGCGATAGTAATGAGGGTACCTGCTGATCATTACACCCAGTCACGGTAATCGTGTATTAGCGATAGTAATGAGGGTACCTGCTGATCATTACACCCAGTCACGGTAATCGTGTATTAGCGATAGTAATGAGGGTACCTGCTGATCATTACACCCAGTCACGGTAATCGTGTATTAGCGATAGTAGTGAGGGTACCTGCTGATCATTACACCCAGTCACGGTAATCGTGTATTAGCGATGGTAATGAGGGTACCTGCTGATCATTACACCCAGTCACGGTAATCGTGTATTAGCGATAGTAATGAGGGTACCTGCTGATCATTACACCCAGTCACGGTAATCGTGTATTAGCGATAGTAATGAGGGTACCTGCTGATCATTACACCCAGTCACGGTAATCGTGTATTAGCGATGGTAATGAGGGTACCTGCTGATCATTACACCCAGTCACGGTAATCGTGTATTAGCGATAGTAATGAGGGTACCTGCTGATCATTACACCCAGTCACGGTAATCGTGTATTAGCGATAGTAATGAGGGTACCTGCTGATCATTACACCCAGTCACGGTAATCGTGTATTAGCGATGGTAGTGAGGGTACCTGCTGATCATTACACCCAGTCACGGTAATCGTGTATTAGCGATAGTAGTGAGGGTACCTGCTGATCATTACACCCAGTCACGGTAATCGTGTATTAGCGATAGTAATGAGGGTACCTGCTGATCATTACACCCAGTCACGGTAATCGTGTATTAGCGATAGTAATGAGGGTACCTGCTGATCATTACACCCAGTCACGGTAATCGTGTATTAGCGATAGTAATGAGGGTACCTGCTGATCATTACACCCAGTCACGATAATCGTGTATTAGCGATAGTAATGAGGGTACCTGCTGATCATTACACCCAGTCACGGTAATCGTGTATTAGCGATAGTAGTGAGGGTACCTGCTGATCATTACACCCAGTCACGGTAATCGTGTATTAGCGATAGTAATGAGGGTACCTGCTGATCATTACACCCAGTCACGGTAATCGTGTATTAGCGATAGTAATGAGGGTACCTGCTGATTGTAGTCCGGGGTTGTGTTCATGAAGGACGTTTGAAAAAGAAGCCAGTTTGGTAAGTGTGATGATCTTCTGTGTCAGGTGAGCTATAATTTTCAGGTGAGTTATAGTTTTCAGGTGAACATGGTGAACTGTGAATGTGTTAGTTTAGTTTTAGGCAGGACTCAGCAATATTCCAGCAATATTCCAGCAATATTCCAATATTATTCAGCATTATTTAGCTGAACACCAACTCTACCCCTGATCTTCACCGATCAGGTGAGCTATGAAACTCTGTCGGTAGTAATTGAGAATATGTTCTATTATGGATGTGATGGCATCGAATATATGTCTTTGAAAAGAGTGAAATTGTTCTGGATAATATGAAGACAAAATAAATAGAATCATGGATGAAATCCATGCCTGCGATGATCCGAGTAATTTGTTGTGGTTCCTGTAAAAGTCCTACCTTTTCTGAACATGCTTTTGAAGCACTGACCAAAGCACACATCATCTGGAATAGGTTGCAGAGCTTTCTTAGAACATTAATGAACACCACAACTGCCTCAGGTGATTGGCATTCACTAATGTGGTCAATGTTTAACACCTGTAGTATTTTTGTTATAAAGTGGATGGAAATGTAAGTGGAAATAAAAAAAATGTTTGTCCCTCCCTCCCTCATTCCTTCCCCTCTCCCTCCCTCCCTCACTCACTTATTCGCTCAGTGGCTCACTAATGTATCATAGAGGAGAATCGACATTTCAGATGTATGCAATGCGACTTCCTGCAAAGTCGCTGCCTCATTCATGGCCATTGTTCCTGTGTGAATACAGTCCATCCATCTAAACGTGTAACTCACACCATGTCTATCTCGCCCATCAAGATCAGCGAAGGTTTGGCCCACATGCAATAGATTCACGTTCTTTACACGAAAGGTGTTCTAAGCCATTGTTGTGTTAAATCATGCTTGCTTAGATTTTGTAACCTACACAGAGAGATAAACTGGCAGTTTACAATTGTTTAACAAGTAATGGGTCTTTGTCATGTCAGGCTAGTCAGGTTCTGGGACTGTGTGGTGTAACTCAAGACTCAACCAGTCACAGTAATGGGGGTGCAAGGGGAAACTGGGGGGTGCAGTTGCTGATTTCAGAATGACAATTTCATACTTTTCTCACAAGAAAAATATGTATGTGTATCTCATTTCAGTCACACCTGAGGGTTTAAGTTTGGAATTTTACACTGCAAGTAAAAAAAATTAATTCTTTGATAGTAAACACCTTCTTATTTAAGGACAATATTCATTATGTAAGGCAGGTATGTTTTTAGCAAAAGATAATTTCCCACATATCAAATTCTGTCATCCTGAAAGATTCATGTATGAAAATGTAAATTGTATTGGGATGTTTTGTGTTTTCACCAGCTGGAATGTACTTCTTTGAGGATTTTAACACAAGGCTGTATTCAGTGGAGTCTGAAAGGAAGGACTTTGTATTTTAGTGAAATTTTTAAATTGTAGAAAAATTTTCTTTTTGAATTATTTTGACATTGGCTTTGATTTTTGTCTGTTCTTGTATTCAAGTCAGCCCATTTTACATCAAAGTCAAAGAGTGTATTGTATGCTACTATCATGAATGAGCTGGTGTGTGACACATGCTGTTGCTTCCTGAGTTTGAAACTGGGTGAGGTTTGTTGTTGGATGAGAGCAGACTGATACGTGGGTCAGTGACGAAGTTGATAGGATGTCCTGGTGATTTGTGACATGAAACACTGCTGTGATCACTGGATTGTCTGTTTCAGGTTTGATTATTTACCAGTCTAAGTAAACTTATCCTCAGTACTTTTCGTTACACTCCACCACTGAGTCTAACAAAACCTTAAGGTAACCTTTGAGATTGACCGATCAGAATGCAGCATACCAAATCGCGAAAGTGGACATTCGCACATACCTTTTGAACTTTTTATCTCAAAAAGGTTGCTGCCTGAACGATTCCGAATGCTATTTAGCGCAGGCTCGCTTCCATTTGATGCACACGGCATGCGTGCAACCATGAGAACGGTGAGTAAACAGTCACTGAAAATGCTGTTTTGGGCAATATTCAAAGATGTCATCTTGCGGAAATATTAGGTAATGGTAACCATGTCAACAGAAACCCCAAAGCGTATATATTGCATGTCAAATAATTGTGTTATATGCTGAGTTTTGTTTGTGGAGAGATCTGTGTCAGTGACCTGAATATTTTGAAAGTCCATCTGATCCCTAAATAGTAGCCGTTGTCTGATTGGTTAAATCTATTTAACCGTCTCATGTTTGGTTGGACGGTCATTGGTCGCTCAAAGGTTTTCTGATGCGACCTTCTACTAGGTTTTGTTAGACTCGGTGGTGGAGTGTAACGAAATACCAATTTGGTTGCTTGCTAAATTTATTGTACCCTCCACTCAGATGAAGAAAGACTGGGGTCCATTAACCAGAAGTGATGGTACAGAGGAATTTCCCCAGCTTGTTTAACTAATAACTAAGTGATGAAGCAAATCTGGAGTCAGTATGTGTAAAGTCACCACCAGCCTCCATCAGTCATGGCCACAGAGTCCTGACTCCTTACCAAGGTGATGGAGATCTTATCACCAGGGGCAATCTCAACATCATACCAGACAAATAAGTGGAAGAATAAATGGTACAGGTGTTACTGACAGGTCGTTTGTGGACTGAACTTGCCAGTCCACATTGAAACACAGGTAGAGATGTACCGTTTCTCAAAACTAAGGCCATTTTCCCCCAAAATATGTTTGAACTGTGGTGATTGACTCTTCCATTACTGAAAATAGGCTTATAGTCGTCATGGTGCTACATGGCTGCTATCTTGAACAAGGCTTCATATGTTCCTATGGAAACGAATAATTGGACACATGAAAGTACAAGTGTTCCTTCATACTTTTCCAGGTTTCATCACAAGTGTGTACATATTGCATTGGGAGTGAAATTCTGGAAAGAATGTAATGGAACACTTGTACTCTCGATTTCATAAGTATATGTGACAAGCTTCTCATTATGAGCTTTATTAGTGACTCAATAATTACAGACAATTGTGTGTATATTTATATTTATCATATGTGCTATTTTGTGACTAAGACTTTTTAGGACATTTTAGGACATTTTAGGGATGCGCAGAGACCAGCATTCAGCCTTGCGGCAGTCAAAATTGGGAGTAAATATTTTTTAATTTGAATTTCCCAGTTTATGTACAGATATATACAAACTTGATGTCATGAAGATCTGTTTCATGTTTTACTCAAACATACTGTCATTTTTACATGTCTAGCAAAAGAGTATCTTGAGATGGAAAATTATGACAAAAACTTTTGAGATGGTCTCTATTGAGTCAGCCAGTTTACCTTTTACTTTATCTTTACTAAAAGCCTATTTACACTAAACAAGTGTCAAACGACATCCCCTGGGCCCCAATCATGTTTGCTCTAAGGCAAATAATTGTGTCTCTTGGTGAAAGCCTTTTGAAAAATGACTTGGAATTGGCTATCAAAGTTTATTAGTTGTATTTGTGTGGACATAAGGAGAGGGTTGTTGATGAAAAGTGATTATGAGAAACAGAACCATTAGTGTTGGACAAATGTGGGTGTCATTGACAGGTAATTCTGTGTCTTTTTCTGTTGAATCATTGTGTTATCACTGTATCAAAGAACTTTGATAGTGGTATGGGGTGATAATATTTGTTTTCATATTTAAGCATTAATGTCTGTATACAAAATTATGAATTTTAGTGTTTTTTGTGTTGAGGTTGTTGGATGAATGAGTGAGGTACTGAATGAGTGAGGAGGGACAAAGGAAATGAACGAGCAGGTAAGAGTGTGTATGTGTTGGCAGGTGGATGGATGGATGGAGGGAGGGGCAGGAAAGTGTGTGAGGGTGAATGAGGTAGATTGTGGATATAGCCATTCAGTCCTTGGTATGGAGATTTATCTTCTGTTGCTGGTGATCTACAGCCCATTTTTGTGTTGTAATGTCCTAAATAGTAATACATTTTAAATTACATGTTTTATATGTCCTATTGTGATATGATATACTAGTTGTTTTACTGTCCTTTCTTGACAGATGTTATAAAATATAATTGTAAAGTATTGTCTGTTTTAGTCAAGATATGGCTGAAATATTGCCAAGGTGACTTTAAACTTTAACTCAATCACTCACTGATTTCCTTTGCTCACACTGTATGAGGCTGATAAAGGAGCTAAGCCTTTAGTGATGCAGATAACGGACAGTTTCTAGGCAGGTTGTATCTGGCATGATCCGAACCTGTTACAGCTGACCCACAGTTGTCCCACCACTTGTGTGTGAAAGTCAATACAGTTTGTACTTCTCTCTACAATACCATGACGTGTGAGGCCAGTGTATGAAGTGTTAAGTACTTAACTGCATACTGACACATGTGATACACTTTGTATTGCCACACTTTATCTTTACACCAGTAAAAGTGAAAGCATTGTTTCTTGAGATTACCTGTATCTGATATCACCCTTCTTCATTCACTGTAATGCACGTATTCTGCAGACAGGTTGTATTTATCACACAGCTGGATTAGACTGTCTCACTACCAGCTATGTGATCAAATACAATCTCACAGTCATAAAATACAATACTTCCTTTTCTCTGAAAGAGGCAATTTGTTGAAGCCATAAAGAGGTGTCCCAAACTCCTGGAATTGATTATGACCAGTTTCCAGTGTTCTTTCATAGAGCTTAATGCTTCTAACTTTCTCCTTAATTCTGAATGTGGTGCTCAATCTGTGGCCGGCCACCTGTTTGACCATACAACTTGTCAGTAATAAATGCCTCAAGGAAAGCAGGATTTGACCTGTATGGCTGCAGTCAAGGACAGGGGGAGAATAAAAATTCAATTTGGTCATGAGATATCAAAGCGTATTTGTGATAGTGTTCCTTTGTTGTGTAGATGGAATAAGTTCAGTGAGAGCTGCTTAAAGTTTACAGAACAGAGGAAACTATAAAACTGAGGTTTGTAGTTGAAAGAAAGGTCAAAGTTGACAATGTCAGAAAGTTAAAACTCTGCTTTCATTTAGTGCCTGAAATTTTTTCAAAAAATTAGTTTGAGAATGTTGTATCACTACAGAAAGGAGCTCAGAGAATATCTTCAGTTTCAGAAGGTGTGATCCTGGAATTGAAGCAGTTATGGACAACTGCTATGTTAATGCTAAACAAAGCAACATTCCATCCTTAAGGCCATGGCTTGTAACCATTCATGTCTGGACCAGACAAACCAGTGATTAATTAATTGGATCCCACGCTAACACTGGACATAGGCTATCTAGACAATATTTGTCATCTGTCTTGTGTTGGAATTAAAGGGAGAAATGTCATGATTCTCCTTTATTGTTGAATGGTTTCAGTTGGTAACCTACTTCAGAAACTATTTGTCAGCTGCTTTGTGGTGGGATAAATGGGGCAAATCACAAAAGAAAACTGTTTTGTTAGGTTGGAATTATTTTCAAGTTTGTTCAAAGTTTAAGATGAATATGAACTTAAACTGTTTTTCGAGAGTTGTGTGGGAGAATGAAAGAGTGAGATTTCAAAAGGAAAGTCTTTGTTGTAGAAACAGAATAATACAATGGGTGTTAAACATTCCAGGATGGGTCATCAAGGAACTCATGGCCAACTGTCTTGTTTTGGAATGAAAGGGGAGGAAACACCTGACGTGGTCAAGAAAGGGAATTTATTTTGGGTTTTGGTAGAGTGTGGCAGATGGAGGAGATAGGGGAGGGGTGTTGGGGAGGAGAACGGACCTGATCTAGGGGCATCGGGATGGATTATCAGTAGGTGAAGGTCAGTTGATCCGGGGTCAGAGATCAGGAGATGAAGGATGTAGGTGTGAGGCAAGTCTTTGTTTTCAGTGTGTGAATTCTTGTGTATGAACCTTGGCCATCCCATTTGCTGTGAAATGAGCTTAAATTCTTGTCTGTTTCCGGCAACAGAATAGAATTAGTTCAACAGATTGTTCATTATCAGTTGTTTAATAATTGTAGGACTTGAAAGCAGGCAGGACAAAGTTGTCAGATAATTCAGTAACAAGTAACTCATGCCAGATATTAGAAGTCTGTGAAAGAAATCTTGTAAATTGAATCAGAATGGAAAGTTAGTGTAAACTACATGTGTATGATCATAACATTTTAGTCTCATAAGTGATACATTAGCCCAAACAAAATCTTTATATGAAACATCTTGAATGAAAAAATTCCATGATACAGAGAGTGTCATGTTTTTTTAATAATTGTAGGAGCAACATTGTCAGGACAATGAAGGGACCCCAGTGGTGTTTAACACTTTGTGAAACTTCAGGTTTAGTACTTGTCATTAGTAATTCAGGGCTGCTCTAGAGGTTTGCTACTGATGTGTGTTGTTGGTTTTCTGAAGTGTGGGTTAAAACACAAAAGTTGGACTTTCCTTAATGAGACTGCTATAAATGAAAAGGAATGTAATTTCACAATAGGAGCTGTTGACACGTCACTGTCTTCATACTTAAGCATGCTAACGAAGGGCTACAAACCTCTGTAAAAATTGAAAGCCTCAATGACCTTGTAGTCACCAACAGCTGCAAAGTTTACTGTTGCGGCTTAAAGCAACACATAAGAAAATATAAACTCACTCACTCACTCACTCACTCACTCACTCACTCACTCACTCACTCACCTTGGGATCCCATTGCTTCATAACAGTAACAAGTTCCACCATAAGTCGCCTAATGTCGACATTATGGCATGACCTAATAATATCACTTTATGGCTGTGACTGTTATGAATACTTGGTGACCTCATCGAGTGTCGCTCAGCGTCTGTCAATTGAAGTACTCCCATTATTAATATCATACTTGAGGTCACAACTGACTGATCTGCTATTCTGTTTTAAGTTTTGATAGAGTCAAGATTATTGGTGTGTCACTATAGCTGGGCCGTGACGTTTAATGGCATATGCTCGTACATATTGTCCATAGTTGGTTGTCTATAGATGTAGTATTGTCTGACAAATTGTACCTCTGACTTGATTTATGGGCGTTAGATGTTGTAAACATGTGTGGCTATCCAGTTTCAGATATTCCAAGATGTATTTGTTTGGTGACTGTTCCATTAGAAGCATCTCCTGTGGAAGCTCTGAATGCATGTTAGCCAATCAGCCCGAGAATCAACTAGAAAGTATATACACGTTTTTGTCTTGTTCAAGTGTACAGCGGTCTAAATTCTGAAGACCGGTGAAACTAAACTTTTCTCTCGTCTACTGAACTATCCTCAAAACTGATTTTCTTCTGCCTTCTTCTCAGGAAGGCCATTTGCAACAGACTGTGGAGCGGTCAGGTAGCCTAGTGGTTAAGGTGACTGCTCATCATGCTGAAGACGTGGGTTCAGTTCCCCACATGGGCACAAAATGTAATTCCCCACAATGTGTAAAGTTATTTCCTGTTGTCCCCTGCTGTGATATAGCTGAATATTGCTGAAAGGTATTGTAAGCCAAACCCACTCACACATCAAGATTCAATGGGAGCTGACTGAGTCAGTTGTGTGGAGCCTCAACGTGAAGCAACGAGAAGGAATGCAAATAGCATTAACTCTCATGCTTGCTAACTGTTGATTCTATTAAATGTGCACATTACATTTAACTGAATTTAAGATGTAAGTTTTGACAGTTCACTCATGTTTGATTTTCATTGCTAACAATTTTGTGGATGGCGACTCTCCCTAGGCTCTTCAAAGATGCCTGTTCAGAATGCGACAGTGGAACACTGGTGATGAATATCTCTTGTTGAGCATTAGAAAACATACATTCCCTTAACCGCTGGACAAAACCAGTTCAACAAGTATGTATTTCATGAATTTCATTTTCCACAACAGTTTGTTGACATAAATATTGATTAAGCTTCACTCCACGCAATAAAACTGATTAAACATTTATACTCTAAATTTTGCATTTTCAATTGAGGCCAAGCAATTACTGATTAAAAATATTAGCCATTAGCCAGAAAGTACTTCATTAGATCCTGTTGAATAAATCCTGTATTTCATTATGCAGTAACAATTATGTATATGGATATCAGTGTTATTGCCCTGTGACTCATTTAACGTTTGTGAAGACTAATTTTATCATATGAAGAATAATCATAACAAACAGAATCACAGAGATGTTTTTTCAGCTAACAAATTAATGTTACTTTGAAGGTTGCACGGCTTACGATACTGAGAAACCATAAAACCTTCCACCTTTGATCTGCAGAACCGTTACAAGCTCAGCCATGTGTGTGTTTACCTTGAATAATTAAATACTTCATTAAATTTTGATGAAAGGTTAGGTAAACAACAGGATGTGAAGGATTCTTCATGGATGAAGGGATTAGGTAATGATCTTTGTGTCATCATGGATGGAGGGATTAGGTAATGATCTTTGTGTCATCATGGGTGGAGGGATTAGGTAATGATCTTTGTGTCATCATGGGTGGAGGGATTAGGTAATGATCTTTGTGTCATCATGGGTGGAGGGATTAGGTAATGATCTTTGTGTCATCATGGGTGGAGGGATTAGGTAATGATCTTTGTGTCATCATGGGTGGAGGGATTAGGTAATGATCTTTGTGTCATCATGGGTGGAGGGATTAGGTAATGATCTTTGTGTCATCATGGGTGGAGGGATTAGGTAATGATCTTTGTGTCATCATGGGTGGAGGGATTAGGTAATGATCTTTGTGTCATCATGGATGAAGGGATTAGGTAATGATCTTTGTGTCATCATGGATGAAGGGATTAGGTAATGATCTTTGTGTCATCATGGGTGGAGGGATTAGGTAATGATCTTTGTGTCATCATGGGTGGAGGGATTAGGTAATGATCTTTGTGTCATCATGGGTGGAGGGATTAGGTAATGATCTTTGTGTCATCATGGATGAAGGGATTAGGTAATGATCTTTGTGTCATCATGGATGAAGGGATTAGGTAATGATCTTTGTGTCATCATGGGTGGAGGGATTAGGTAATGATCTTTGTGTCATCATGGGTGGAGGGATTAGGTAATGATCTTTGTGTCATCATGGGTGGAGGGATTAGGTAATGATCTTTGTGTCATCATGGGTGGAGGGATTAGGTAATGATCTTTGTGTCATCATGGGTGGAGGGATTAGGTAATGATCTTTGTGTCATCATGGATGAAGGGATTAGGTAATGATCTTTGTGTCATCATGGATGAAGGGATTAGGTAATGATCTTTGTGTCATCATGGGTGGAGGGATTAGGTAATGATCTTTGTGTCATCATGGGTGGAGGGATTAGGTAATGATCTTTGTGTCATCATGGGTGGAGGGATTAGGTAATGATCTTTGTGTCATCATGGATGAAGGGATTAGGTAATGATCTTTGTGTCATCATGGGTGGAGGGATTAGGTAATGATCTTTGTGTCATCATGGGTGGAGGGATTAGGTAATGATCTTTGTGTCATCATGGGTGGAGGGATTAGGTAATGATCTTTGTGTCATCATGGATGAAGGGATTAGGTAATGATCTTTGTGTCATCATGGATGAAGGGATTAGGTAATGATCTTTGTGTCATCATGGGTGGAGGGATTAGGTAATGATCTTTGTGTCATCATGGGTGGAGGGATTAGGTAATGATCTTTGTGTCATCATGGGTGGAGGGATTAGGTAATGATCTTTGTGTCATCATGGGTGGAGGGATTAGGTAATGATCTTTGTGTCATCATGGGTGGAGGGATTAGGTAATGATCTTTGTGTCATCATGGGTGGAGGGATTAGGTAATGATCTTTGTGTCATCATGGGTGGAGGGATCAGGATGACATGTGAAGGTTTAGGAAATGTCGGGCCTCGTGTTCGTTATGTGATAGTTTAGGGAATGTCGGTCCTCGTGTTCGTTATGTGATAGTTTAGGGAATGTCGGGCCTCGTGTTCGTTATGTGATAGTTTAGGGAATGTCGGGCCTCGGGCCTCGTGTTCGTTATGTGATCAGTATGATAAACATAATCTACACACAGTGAATGACAAATTAATACTTTAACATGCGCGATTTAATAGAAACACATTCCTGCAGGTATTTGCGGTAAGAACGTTATTTCAGTTTCTATACCAATAATGTTAAGATAGTTTTATGTTTGTACCAGAGGTAGGGTAGCGCTGTTGCACTGCTCCAGCTCTCTCAAGTGTTAAATCTCGCCTAAAGGCATGCCTGTTTTCTTAATGCTGACTGTCTTTTGTTTGTACTTAGAGCATGGCCAAGTGTTGTGGAGTCAAGCCCATACAAATGACCTATATTATTTTTATTATTATTAATACCAAGGTTCGATTTACCATGGGAACAATGTGTGAAGTCCATTTCTGGTGTCCCTTTTGTGATATTGATAGAATATTGTTAAATGTGGCATAAATATAAACTCGCTTGCTCACTTACCGGTACATTGGTCAGGTGCCTCCCCTCTCCCATTTTCACCTGTCATACTGCAGCATTGTAAAGTCGTGTTGTAGTTTTTTAAACATTAGTATATCCAGTGTTATATCCAGTAGAACTGAATTTCAGAAAGATCTGTTGAAGTCCGTCAGTGTTTGATCAAGATGACATTCAGTTTGATTTCTACTTGACATGTGTCACTAAAATAATCCACCTACTTGACAACAATACACCTGGCTTGCATAAACGTATTGTTCCGAACATTGGGATTCAGTGTAGACTTGTTTCCTAGCAACCGATGCTGTGTTTGAAGGGTGTTTAGTTGAACTGGGTGGTCAGATATGCAGACTTGGTTGACCTAACGTCATGACAACCCTGCAATGTAGGCTGGCTGTGGAGGAGGTGAGCTTGATCAAGTGGTGACACAAAGGGATGTGGCTGTCTCTGTACAGCGATGGTCGTGTGGATTGTACTTCACAATGTCAGTCAGTGTATTGTCTGGTCCACACATTATCAATATACCTGGGATATCAGAATGTAGCCATGTTACTTGATCATGTTTCGTCCAGTCATCTCTAAGTTTGCTGTGTCAATTTCTAATCAGGGAACCCTACATGCTGGTTACTAAGGTAATGGAGCAAACAGTTGTAATTGAGTTGGCGGTGCTTGTACATAAACCAGCTTCAAATAACAACACACCTGTTTAACTGGGGACTTGCTTCTGTACATTGCCAATTTACAATCAAAGCAGATGTACATTGTATTCCTAACACCCTCCTATAAACAAGCATTAGCACTCCTACACAAAGAGAGGGTTGTTATTGGAAGGATTAACTTGGGCCCAAAACCAGATAGATGTCAACACACCTGAAATTGACATGCAGTTGACATAGTGTATCTAAATGTATGGTAGACTTTACTATAATTGACAGAGGGGTGTGGTTTAAGGGTCACAGCACTGATAGTGGGAGAAGAGAGAAGTTGTTTATTTATGTGTCACATGTTATACATATCTAAAATATACATAGTGTAAAACGTTGCTGAAATATAACAACCGGCCTTATGGCCTACAAGATACAAGACATGATAGAATGTACAGTGATGCATGAAGTGAATAATCAATCTACAATCACTAGTGGTGAGGTTGAAAAAAATAGAAAAAAAGTGAATATAGTGAATAACGTATCAACAGTTCCATGTTAGAGTTGGGACTGGTGTAGTGGAACCAACAACATGGCCACGTTTGATGTGGTCTTGTCACTTATACTTGTCGGAAACAGCCACAAGTTAGAAGAAAGACATGCATGTAAGGAGAATTTGTAGAATGTTGAGAATATAACTAGAGAAACGTTAAGAATTAAAACAAACAATATTTTCTTCTAATTTTCATATGAAAGGAAACACAGCAATGTTTTGTCTTGGTTCAAAGTTCCTATTGTTATAACTTATTGTTATAAGTTGTTATCAGAAGCTGCGACATCCTGTTAGAAAGCATCACAGACAAAATGCAAATGTAAATGTGATTAAAAAATTGTTTTTCCCAAATTCTCAAGTCATTGTTGCAAATGTAAATGTTACATATGTGTGCTTGTGTTCTAATTGTGAATGTTGATTTACATGAAATGTTTTGTACAGTAAAAAGTAAATCTTTCTTATTTAATTTTTTTACGTAGTGAAAGTATCAAATGTCACACTGGGCCTTAACGATTCAGTTCCTTGTTTTCGGGCCTGACTGTTAATTGTGAATGTTTGTGGAGTGAACAACAGCAGTTACCATGGTTACAACTGTTGACAGTTTGCACAGCGAGAAACCACTCTGCTCCCACCTGTTGATGCCTAGTAGTAAATGAAGCTTCCTTGCTGTAAGGTACGAAGGTTTGTATTTGAAAGACTTGTGTGAAGTAGAGGGAAAGGGTTTTTGTTTTATTCAGCTTTTAGAATGTTCTCACAGTATGTACATGACAAGTGAGTGCTTCTACCACTTAGCCCAGTGGCACCGTGTGAACAGAATCACAAGAAACTATTAATACTGGATCAAGCGTCATTTGTGGAATCCTAGGTGGGTCAACTTCACAGAAGTTTACCCCTTAGTACTGACTTCATGGGTGAGGTGGCCAGGCTTGGCTGATGGCGTGTTGATGCAATTGCTTGTAATATCATCCACTGGATTGCCTAGTCCAGACTCAGCTATTTCCAGACTGCATTTATACAGATGGGATATTGCTGAGTATGGTGCATTATCAAATAGAATTCACTGTGCACAAGTGTTAGCCTCTTAAGGGAGTATGGAATAGGGAAATTCACTTTTTGTTCTCCGTCTGTTAGTCTGGAAAATATCAGAACTCTTGGCCTGTCCGCTTCAAGAATTAAGTTTCATTGATTGGGTGATGGTGATGGTGATGGTGATGGTGATGGTGATGGTGATGGTGATGGTGATGGTGATGGTGATGGTGATGATACAGATGATTTACTTGTATTCCAGTGATGTGACACGACTCAAACAAATAAATACTTAAGGTGATGTACCACAAAAAACCCTCTGAATGAAGAATTGGATGTTGATTTACCTTTTTTGAGTATTGTGTCCATTACCTGATTATCTGTCAATGTTGTTTTAAAGTCTTTATGAGGATACACTGTGCAAAGTCTGGACCTCCTGAACAAAGGACATTACTTGTTTATAAATCAATTTCGACAGCTCCTTAATGGACAATGCAGCTAAAATACTGTCCATATGGAGGGAGAGGTTTTCATGATAGTGTGGAATGTTTTCACAAAAACTCTCACTTAATCTCATCAGGATGAAGATCAAAGACCTCCTAAAATTATTTACGACTCTGTCAGTAACCAGCTTTGCCAAAAGGTGTGGTTTTCTGCCAGTTGAGTGATCACCAACAATGTAGGGTGCTGGTTTTTATGGAGGTTGCCACAAGAGTGTGAACCATTAGGCCCTGGTTTGAGGCTATGTTACATAATCCAATCACAGTTGAGAACAGCTCCTTTGTTGTGGCTGATTGGTCCCTTTAGTATCTCATTGTGACTAAAGGGTTTATGGCTGCTTGAAGGGCTTTGTGGTATCAACACCCTCATTGGCTAATTGTTGTGTAAATAATCCAATCACATGAAAGTGTACATATGTGGGTAGCCTTGGAGGAATTAGTTTAAGACACAGTACCCTCTGGAGGTTGCAGGTCAATATTGGAAATTGATTGTTGGTCATGTAAGGTAAATATTGATGTGTCATCTGTGTATTTGAATGAATTTGTTTAATCAGGAATTAGGAGTGTTTGATAGGTGATGAGTGATTGTAATTAGGAAGTACACAGACATGGTGGGGAAGAGCTAGTGGGTTTTGTTGTTTACAAGGGACAACCCGAAAAATGTGATTGAGGCACTTTTTGACATTACAGTTGATTCAAGTGAAGGCACTGCTTCCTGGAAGTGATTTTTGTGAATTTGCAATGCATGTTTAATTTTTTTTGCTAACACTTATCACCATTATTTAGTTTTAGTATTGATGATCTTTTATTGTTGATCATTTTAATTTATCTTGTACCCCATGAAATTTTCCCGTTATGAATGTAAGATACATTTCACAGAAGGTGGTGCTGTGTATAGGTACATCCTTCCTCTGGGTGCATCCATGAATGTTTGTCTCCAGATACAACAGTGGTTTTCATACATTCTTGGAGTTGATATCTGTAACACAAGTTTTAAATTGTGACTGCTTCATGTGCCAGCACATGTTATGATACATCTAATGGTAAGACCTCTGCCTGTATCCCCCCTAAAATTTAAGACCTCTGCCTGTATCCCCCCTAAAATTTAACAATGAAGAAAAATGTATGTATAATATATATTCCAGAAACATGGTCTAACCAGAACTCAAAATAAGGGTTAGTATTATTGTTAGCGTTAGTTTTAAAGTTTAGAGTTAGGCTAATGGGGGAGACTGGCGGAAGTCTTTCTCTTATGACAACTTCCAAGAATCCGTTTACAGGCAAATCTGACATCGATCACATGATTGTACAGAATTTAACCAGAAATGAACTTGCATGGAATTTCTATGATGTAAAGGAGATGTATCATTGTGACATAAGCACATTCTTGGATTTGGTTCTTGGTGGCCTTACTTTCATTTTCTTTGTTGCAGGTCGGAATTGAGACATATCATCTAATCTGATGTAAGATTACTACTATCAGCTGCATTGTCCCAACAGATGTGAGGATACCTACAGCAATGCCTGCTCTGCCATAGTGGGAGGTGGGATACACCATGACATACTTACGGCACAGGTGAGTACTTCAGTGAGTTGTGTCCCTTGGATGTCAGGATCTAAAGATCTGTCACTTGCCCACCTACCTTTATCTTCAGGGTTGTATGGGTTGCATCAGAATGTGGTGTTAGCATTCAAACAAGCATTCAATTTTGACAGACTGATGCATGTATCTTGTATGGTAAAAGTTTTACAATCCAAACTTTCTATTTTTTTGCAACTTTTATCTCTGTTGTCTGTATGAAGTAATTGAATGATCAAAGAATGCACCCCTTGAAATTCTTACCTCCTGTAGTTGGCATCTCGGCAGGGACACCTTCTACCTGTTATCTTATTACTGTTGTTTACAGAGTTTTGAGTGAGAGGGTCCATTAAGCCATGCAGGGGGAAGTTTTTACAAATGGAAATTGGGACAGTCTTCAAAACAAGGCAATTAGAACCAGCTTTGTTTGTTTGACTGCTTTGGTTCTAGGAGCCTCTGAAGACATACACTACATGACAATACTGGATGACAATACCGCATGACAGCTACTTGGGATTGGATACTTGTTCCAGCTCGCTTTCTGAATACACTAATTCAACAGATTGCAGTGAATGAAATGGTGTGATTTGTTAATTCAGTTTTCTGAAGAAGCATAAGATGAGAATATGGATGGCAAGTTCTTATTTATTACATAACACAGCATTTCTGGGCTAGTACTTGCCCCTTCTTCTTGGAGAAGAAAGAAGAAGTGGCCATCATCCACTATTCTTCCTATATGTTCACTGACTTTTGAATGTCTTTCAAGATTCCCATCATTTACTGTCCGTTGATGGAAAAGAATGTGATTGAAACCTGTTTAATACTTATCATTTAAAGACTTCATGACTGAATGAGTTATAATCTGTCTCCATACACTTAAACCCACCATTTTATCTGTTGCTTTTCTGTCACACGATGTAATTTATTTGTTTAACTTCATAACTGATGGCCTTTGGAGGGTTGAGGGTTGTTGGTTTGGGGTGTGCTTGTAGCAAAACAGAAAGTAAGAAGTGTTCACTCTTCATCATGAATGTCTGCTAAACTAGATTGACATGATACAGTTTTCAGTTAAACAGTCAGGTTTGGACTGACTTCAGGTCAAGACGTATCAATTGTACAGATCTAGCCCTGTACAAGAACCCTTAAGATATCGATACATTTTTTTTGAAAACAATAAGTGTTAATTTTGCAGGATTATGCGGTTCTGCTTGTGTGGTTTAAAGGAAATCCTGTGCCAAAACTGTGTGAAATGTTTATGTTTTGTCCTTGTGTAGGTAATACAACGTACTTGTTATCTGCAATACACACCAGAGGGAGGCCAGTCTTAATGACACACAAGTAGCCAGGGTCATGTTGCTGGGATACTATATCTCTTCATCACCTCACTTGAGCTTTTTTTTTTCAGTCTTCTTTTCCAAAACATTTGGTAGAAGGTGTCTTAAATTGTGACAAATGTGCCCGCATTGTTTGACTTGAGTGCTTGGAGTGACAACTCCCATCAACATTATAAGTTACCTCAATATCCAGGTTGACAGGGTTTGAAGTGAGAAATCTGGTTTCAATGGCTTTGTTTTAACCCGTAACGTTTCATTAAGACATTGAGACATCTGTTTGTGTCAGTGTTTTATAGATAGAGGGTGTGTTGTAGGTTTTTGTTGTACTTGATAAATATACAAAAAATTTCTTCAACGCAAGATAATAATTGTTCCATGTTTGAGATTTAGCAAAAACACTTGTTTGATTCCCCACATGGGTACAATGTGAGAAGCCCGTTTTTCCTGTCCCCTTCTATATTGCTGGAATATTGCAGAAGCAGCATAAAACCTAACCCACACACTCACTCACTCATCATTCCTTGGTGTGTGCTCCTTGTGAATATATACACATACATACCCTTACTTGAACATGCCTGAAACAGTTTGGATTTACTAGCTCTCCCTAAAGGGAGACGACAACATGGTTTATGGGGAGTTGCTTCAGGGTATTCAGACATCATCTCCACGGTATGTTTTTCACCCACACAGATGGGTAGACTTTTGTCGTTTGGAGTTTTCATTGTCTAAAAACTGCTGGGGGTTTGTTAAGAGATGGTACTTGTTGTTACCTTGCCTGACTGTGTAGAAGTTCATGTAAATATTGGTCAGTAGAAGTCATCAGTCAGATGAGCCAATCTGTGCATAGTAGTCACGGTGACAGAGCCACAGTGCAGGGTATGAAACACACAAATGTCATCCAGGCCTCACGTCTGATTAAGATGTAAAACCAGCCTGCCATGATCAAAACTTACCTGACCACAGATGATTTAGGTTTGACAAGCGACATGGTTTATCATGTGAATGGAATTGATCATTTGTTATTACTATTGAATTAATAATGATTTATGAAGTAGGATAAATATCTTCATATACATTCATTGGGCTGCTACGTGAAACCAACATGAGTTCGATGTCTTCAAGATCACTTGTTATGCTTCAGACCTGGGTTAATTCTCCACATACAAGTAGGCACAAAGTGTCAAGTTCAATTTTTGGTATCCCTGGCAGTGATATTGCTTTAATAGTGCTAAAAGTTGAAAAAAAACCATACTCATTCAAACATACAAACTTTCATGCACATCAGAAGATACGTGCAGTAACCTGGAGACTACATGTAACCCTATTTCGCCCCACCACTGAAGGAGTTTCATCGTCTGAAAGCTAAAAATGTTTGAATTGAGCCTGAATAGTTTTTTAATAATGTTTAATTGTGACTGAATGATATAGTGGAGTCGTATCGTCTCGAGATTCATTTGCTCTGGGGAAACATGACTGACTTTAGTAGACAGCTGATACAGACAGGCAGTATATGCTGGGAAGAGACAAATAGTGGCTGCTTTATCAGGTTCGTATCTTTGTAGACATGTCCACTTTTTGTGCCTGGTGTGTTAAAGTTTATACATGATCAGGTATAAATACAGGTGCTTTTTCATGATTCACTCAGGTAGGTGCAGTGTTTATAACTGTAGGTATTTTGAGATGGGTTTAGGGTGAGAAGATATTGATGCAGGATAAATATAGAATCAACAATAATTACCTGGAGCATGAGTACACAAGAACCAAGCTTTTTTTTTTCTTGTAATGGGGATTAACAACCATGACTTGGTCCATCACTTTGACATGATGTGAATTACTTACTTATTGTAAGTGTACATACTGATTCGAGAATAGTTGATAGTTTTTAAAATATTTAAATTTCTCTAAAGATTTAAGGCAAATTATATTTTAGGGTATGTGAGTATATGCTCAAAAGTTGTATAAGGTTGTATGTTTCATTTTATGTGCTTACCCGTGAAGGTCCCGGGGTAGAATAGGCCTTCAGCAACCCATGCTTGCCATAAAAGGCGACTACGCTTGTCGTTAGAGGCGACTAACGGGATTGGGTGGTCAGGCTCGCTGACTTGGTTGACACATGCCATCGGTTCCCAGTTGCGCATATTGATGCTCATGTTGTTGGTCACTGGATTGTCTGGTCCAGACTCGATTATTGACAGACCGCCGCCATATAGCTGGAATATTACTGAGTGTGGTGTAAAACTAAATTCACTCACTCACTCATTTTACGTGCTCACATGTAAAGGCTCTTGTTGATTATCAGTGGTTCCTTTGGCTGTTCGTGAGTGAGTGAGTGAGTGAGTGAGTGAGTGAAGCTTTTCACCACTTTTATCAGTATCCCAGAAATGTAATAACGGGGACACCAAATATGACTGTTTATGAATTATATGTCAGGTTTAAATGCTACATGTTTACATCATACTTCATAGCCTCACAGTTTAACAAACAATGTGATTTTTACATGGTCAGTTAATGAGTTCAGAAAATTCAATAGTAAAGAAACAACTCTAGGAAAAAACAATCTATTATCAAGAAACTAGCATCTTTTGGACTTGTGAAAAATCATGGACTTTTTGAGATGAAGCCGTTGTTTTGAGTGATTGAGTGTGGAAGACAATAACCTCTGATACATGAAGAGGCAATCTTCCACCAAAGACTCAATTCTTCAGAACACGTGGACAGTAGATTGCATCACATGATCCCTTTTGGTGGAGACCGAGTAGTTAAAGTATGCACTTGTCATGCCGAAAACCTGTTCTTTATATAATTAATG
Source organism: Haliotis asinina (assembly GCF_037392515.1). Taxonomy (NCBI): domain Eukaryota; kingdom Metazoa; phylum Mollusca; class Gastropoda; order Lepetellida; family Haliotidae; genus Haliotis; species Haliotis asinina. The sequence goes on from NC_090280.1 coordinate 4,065,532, forward strand.
ATTGTTGCGAACAGAACAAAGGAAGGATCAGGAATTTTCTAGGGGAGGTTTCTGTGAAACTGTTGAGTCTTCACTGCAGAAACATTTTCCTGAAGAATTACTTATTGTTAACCTTTTTCAGAATATTTTGCCAATTTGTAGTATAGAGGCTCTCCTGTGACATGACCCCTGCGGGCTTGGGGAACATAAACAAACCTCGAGGGTACATGAGCCCATGGCCCCCTCCCGACCAGTGAACAACTTGTAGTACATTTGCTGAGCTGATTTTTCAAAGCCATTTTACCAGTATTCTTACAATATTAGACCAGAAATGGACTGTTGTATTGTATCAATTGGGAAGTTGAACTCAGTCCTTTTTGAGTCATGTGACAGGTGAACACCTTAACCACAAGGCTACTTCAGCGCGGTGCTTAGGTTTAATGAAACATTAAACATCATCAGTTTTAAATGGTCCCAGACTTCCTGTGTTCCTGTCAGCCTGGTTTCAAGGTGGATCCCCAATACACCAGCAGGCTCAATGTGAACTTATATAGCTGGTGCCGTGCTACTTGTACCAGGAGGAGGAAGGAGGGGGACACAGAAGAAGGGGGATTGTGGAACGGTTTACTCTACAGATTATGGTGAAAAAGACACATTATCAATGGATAACTTGGCTGTTGAAGAGCCCTTAGTCACGCATGCTAACTGCATGACACGTTGGTCGTGGTTTTCAACAAGAGTTACCCGTCCTTGACGATGATTTTTAAAAGTTCTGATGTTATCTTGGTATTTAGCCCCCGGGTTTGGGGGGATGAACATATATCATGTTGTATTATTGTACGGCAGACATGACAAATATGACACTCTTGAGAACATCACCTAAATCGGATATGTATTTGAAGTGACATTGTCTTGTTTTTTTTTAGCATGTTTGAAGGTGTGAAATTGTAAGTTTGAATAATTTGAAATGAATTATAAGATTCACTTTTGAAATCAGAGTATTTTTTGTGTCGAGTTAAGAAGAATGTTCGACATGATTTCCTGAATAGCTGGGACTGAATGTGAGTTAGTTGAATGGAACGTTCGAGTGGTGTGGTTGATAAATACATGGTGAATATGAAAGTGAGGGGACGGTTCAGTGTCCCCCATTTATGTAAGATATACATCTGACATTGTCAGGTGCAGGGCTTTGATGATATGTAGCTGTGTGAGTTCATCAGGTGTACAGGTATTCTTCTCTGTGTTGGTACCAGCTGGATGCATGAGGACTTATGAGGGTGGTTGGGTAGCCAAGAGGTTGAGGTGTTTGAAAACCTTGGATGGGTACAATGTGCGAATCTTATTCCTGATGTCTCCTGCCGTGATATTGCTGGAATATGGCTAACAGCAACATGAAATCCCACTCGCTCACTCTTTTGGACTTCCAACAGTATTTCTGTGTCTGTGAGCTTTTTGTAACATTAACTGGATGGGTGACCATGAGAGACACCATGATTCATGAGTTTCTGACCTTTGATTTTCATCCACATTTGAAGTTCATTTATGTATGTGATGGATTAGAAGCTAAGATTACAATTGTCAGTATTGATTCTGAAGTTAATTTCCTGAAATTTATATAGCATGGAGGCTGTCACATAAAGTGTATTTATGACCGATGGCCTGTATTTGGACTGATTGTTTATTTAGCAAACCTTATGAGCTCAGTACATGCTGTTTACTCCTAGTTTAAGATATTTGCCTTCCAGAAACAGACAGGTATGATGACCTCTGTATGAATTTTTGCTATTCTTTAACCCATAGTTAAAAACATATTATTTCTTACAAACAATACTATGACGACCTCTATATTTTTGCCATTCTTACAAACAATGATGTAATGATTTGCATCACTGAATGTTTCATGAATATGGGCAATGCCATGCTTGTTTATAAAGTGTGAAACAGATGTCAGTAACTACTAGTTTATGTTTGTGTCTATCTGTATACAATCCCAACAAAAATCATCACTTTAGACAAAGTTGTTTATGTATGCCATAGCCCAGTCCCGCTCTCCCTTCTAAACGTGAAGTAGCCTGTGATCATGTGCACATAAATATCTAAGCAAAAGGATGTTTGTTTTTTTAAAGAAAAATCATTTATATTTCTTATATTTCTGCTGTGTGTCATCGTCAACTCGTGGCTGTAAAGCAAAACAAAAATTGGAGTAGTCTTAGCTCTTAAGTGACAGTTAGAACAATAATACTGACTCTCTAATTAGATGAACAGACGTTAGTAGTTACTCAAGTCAATATGTGCATGCCTGGGGGATTGTCAGGCATGGCTGAACACCCTTTGTAACAGACAGGCTGACTGGCTGTTAGGTAGGTGAACGTTGCTGTGTGGGAGTTGTTACCGACAGGTGTCACAAGCACGATGACATTGTTGCTGGAGGTGCAATATACAGTGGGATGGTACAGTAGGTGAGAATGACGTTTTTATTGTTGAAACTTGTATGTATCGTTTAGGTATGCCACATCTTGGCCTTTGAATGCACTTGCAGTGTTGAGAATCCTTTTGAGGAGATATATTAATATATTAACAATTTCGGTAATTTTTTAAATACATTTTTGTAAAGATACATTTTACATTTATCTTAAGTGTGTACTTTGAGATATTCAGAACAGTAGTTTACATTTGCTGGTTGGTTGTCAGCAATCATTAGAAGTTATCCTGAAATACACTATATGAAACAATTTGTTGTGAAGCGAACAAAAAACAAAGGGATGGGATGTAATTAACAGTTGTTTTTTGAAATTAAGTTTAAGTTAAAAAATATATACAAATCACTGAGGCAGTACAATACAAATTTAGCGATTATTGCAGTGAGGACAGATGTAATATTTACCTCACTGTAACCATGGTAACAATGGTCATTTTCAAATTGAGGCTAAGAATCTCCGTCTTGAGAGGAAATATGAGACCAAGAGTAATCTCCCCTACATGCCTGTGAAAAGGATTCCAGATGATTCTCTACCTCTCTGAGTCAGAATATGGTGGACAGACCCATACTGTGGTAGTATTCTGCCTTCTAGAACTCAAGTCTTAGTTTAGCACATGTCAAAATATAGTATAACACTATTTATTCCTGACACTTTACATACACAAGATATTATATTTGGAACATTGTTTCAAAATTACACTACCACATAACACATGAGACATTTCTTATAAACCAGTTGGAAAATTTTACTGCAAGCACTGGTATTCTTCTTTTAGAATCTGTTATGCTGCTAAGGAACCACATGTTGGCCCAGTTGTCTGTTGTGCAGCCATTTACAGTGCACAGTTGCTTCCCTTAGGTGCACCAGGAATCTGCGATCTTGCTTAGAGTCCAGGATTAGAGGTTTTATGATGTTTCTAGGTTTCTTACCTGCTTATTTCTTTGTAGAGTTCTCTCGATTGTGTCTGCGTGGAACCTCTCTCAGTTCAGTTCCTGATTGGCCCTAGTTATGTTTCTAGAATTGTCAGCACAAATCTGTCAATGATTCAGGCCTGTTTATATTTGGGCTTTCCTGTTGTACCAAGCTGAAATGCAGTGCTTTAACTGAATATTACACTTATTGGGGGATGCACAATGTCTGCAGTCTAAGACAACCAGTTGTCCGAACTCCATGATGAAGTCATTGGCGAAGTGTGTAAGGCAGTTGACTTTGTGTTGTAACTGAATGTTATCCACTCACTCTGAGCTATGGAAATGTTCTTGGTTTGAAAATTTCCCAGGATTCTGAATGTATTTTTGTCACATGGCTTTAACCTGAGGCTCTTTATTACAAAAAATTAATCTTATGGATACTCAGGTCATTCATTCTGTTTTCTGTGCCTACATATGGCACTATACTGATGTTAATGCGTTTGAAAAGGAGAAATAAACAGACAAGTCAAAAACATCATAAATGTCTTCATCTTGATACTTTCATGTCATGTGAAAGTTGGGACGATTATTGTATTTCATCTTTAAATAGTGTATGGGAAGAACATAACGTTTATTGTGAACTGTTTGAAATGGTTATCTGTTGTGTATTTCTACATCTGCCTTCATCCCTGTACAATGGCTGTAGCATGTCATGGAGTGCGAGACTATAAAACATATTAGTTCAATGCCAGATATCCTGAACGTTGAATACTTTCAACGCCTCATAAACCCTGCCTCAAGACAATGAACACAACAGACCCTGCAGAGTCTGCACTATGAACATGATAAGGTCAAGAAAAGTTAAATTTGTTTCTGGTATCATCTCACTTGCCATACTGAAATAATGTACTATCTAGAAACCTGCTGGATATGAATTATGTTTTTTGTATTATTTATTATGGCTCCTAGAGACTAGACTAGGATTTCAAGTGGAAAGATCGAATAAAAGTAATAGTCTCTCCACACTGACTAGAAATATTCTTAACAAAAAATGGTGAAGAAAAATGTGTCTTGTCTCTCCTACAGCAGATTTGGAGTACTCCGCTCTTTTGTGGCAAACATTTCACTTTCCATTCCACAGCATAAATAAAAGAAGGCATTTACGAATGAATATTTTTGGAAAGTACCTAGAATTCCATGCATATCAATAAGCATATCATGTCATGTTAACCTAACAACAAATATTACATTTTGTGGGGCCTTGAATATGATACATACATGTTCTTTATTGTTAATTGTATACATAAGACATTTATTGTTCACAAATTGTTTGAAAATTGAAAAGATACAATAGACTGGAATGTATATAAATATAGTGATGGAATATAGTGACAGTTGAATGGGAAAATTGTCCTGGTTTACATCCAGGTTCAACATACAGCACAGACGTGAATAGACCAAGATATGTGACTGCTCGGTCTTTGCCTGGGATAGAACTCGTCTTTGAATCTCATGCTTGTCATAAAGACATGTAAGTGTTCGAGTCTGGACCAGACTGGTCAGTGATTTACATAACAAGTTTCAGTCCATGCCATATGGATTCAAAGACATTTGTGAACCAAGTCATCAAGTCTGGTAAGTGTGATCTTATTCATGGTTCAACATTGTCACGGACATTCAGGAGGAATATGGCGATTAAGACCAAGATATGCTAATGCCCTGTCTACACCTGGTGTAAGATGATCTTCATCAACACGACTGACTACCGGATCCTGCCACTGTTTGGATCCATGGGTATCTGGACTCTACCAGGCTCCAACAGGAGGTTTCCCGAATACTGCTGTGAGTGTGCACATGTCAACTTGACAATCTAGCTGATCACAAAAGCACACTTACGGAGGCGTCACTGTGTGATTTGGTTACAGGATTGCAGGCAGGACAGCAGAGAGGATAAATAGGAGGCATGTCTGGACAGAAAGTTACATTGTTTATGGATGTTTAGTGAGCGAGTTAATGAATATCCCAATGTGTCGAATTGCTGGGAACTATGTAATAAATTCAACATACCAATATGTTCGAGACGTTATGCCTCTAATGGTAGAAAATTATGGTCGGGACTTGCAGGTACTTCGAGTTATGCATTACATTTGACACGTCAGGATTTGACTGTATTTAATGATATTCCAGCAGGGCAGTAGCACCAGAAATGTCCTCCACACAACCAGGGCTTCTTGTGTTGAAGGAAAATGTGACCACCCGGTGCCTCTCTCTCCTGATTGTTACATTCTGACTGGTTGTGGGAGAAGACATCTGAAGATATTTCACATATTTATAGTGTTTTTTCAGGAAGTTTTCTGAGCATGTTGGCGATGTTATGTCCGGGGCGTCAGTTTGCTATGAGCTGAAATAGAAACTTAACATAACAGAACATGCTTTTCAGTTATATGCAGTGGGGTAGTCCTGTGTTTAAAGTGTTTGCTCGTCACACCAAAGGCCTGGGATCTATTCCTAATATTTGTACAATGTGTGAAGACTAATTCTGGTGTGCCTTGCAGTGACTTTGCGAAAACACAACTCATTTGATTTTTAAAGTACCATTTTGTTCGAAGAATCTGCTAATTCTAGTCCACCCAATCCCATTCTAATTCCATGAAACAATTTTAGAGGATTGTCAACACCAAATCTGTTACTTGCTCACTCCTGAATCACTCACTCAAAATAGTAACTTATGTGCCTCCGAGATTTGGTTGCTCTCAGAGGGTTCAATAGCGATTGGCAACGTTTTCCTTCAGGAATTCCAGTCAGTCCAAGCAGTGCTGTGTACCAATTGACTCTCTAGTCAGGTAGCATTGTTCCGTGTGGGGATGTACCTCTCCCTGCTGTCCTACATGCTACACAAACACCAGCTCGAGCCAAGTTAACCTCAAGATGGGCTGGCTGTTGACAAGAAGGAGCCTGAGCAAATATAGCCTACAGGACAGTTTGTTACCATTTTGTATGTTTGCTGGAGGGATTTGAGGTTTAGGGACGGTTTTAGTTGGCAAATATGTCCACTGATTAGTAATTAGAGTTGTACTTTGGCTCTGAGGAAAATATTTGGGTATTAGCTGTGGTCATTTGTGGTGGTTGTATGGAGGCAGACGTGGAATGTAGACAAAGGTAGACACATCTACTCAGATGAAAGCTGGATTCTCCATTGAAAATGAGATGTTTATGTTGAATTTGGTTAAGTTTCCTACACAAGGTACAAGTCGACAGTGAGCACTACAGTTGCTGGTTAGGAAGTTACGCTGTTTACAGGGAGTTTGTCTGGGTTTTTGTACACACAATCTAAATCATGAGTACGTTCACATTGGATGGATAATTAGATTGTGTTTGTGGAATTTGATTTGAGTTTTCCACAGTTTGGATCTGGGTTCACTGTGAGTACAAGGGTCTTATTATTTGTGAAATGTTGAGTTTTGTAATCTAAACTGAAAGAATGCTGACTTTATAATGCACCGAAACACTATGAAAAACGTATTATCCGCTTTTTAAAAATATTTTGCAAGAAGCCTACCAAGTTATGTTCTAGGGTATGTAGGAATTAGATATTGAAGACAAAAACTTGTGGAATCTCATTCAGTTTGGAGGTGGACTTGACTGAATTGTTTTCTTGGGTTCAGTTTATAATATGCTGAATATTGTATCTAAACTGTTCTTAGCTAAGAAACATCATTTCACCAGATTAATGTTTGTCCTCGGATAATCTAAACACATGAGGGAAATAAAATATACAAAAATCACCAGTTAAAGCAAAACCGACATGAGTTTCCATGTTAACTCTTTTGGATTGTTGATCTCAACTGAAAATACATTGAGTTTAGGTTTCATTCTGATTTCAAGAGTATTTCACTTTTATCATATTATCATTAGGATTTTATCTTTTGAGAGGGAAAAATTGATTTCTTGTATCTCTTTTTTTATCCTTTAAAAAATAAGGCCGGCAGATCTGCAAACCAAATAACATTGGTCTAATGATGTGAAACATTGTATTTTCTTTGACTTCCTTTCTGTAATATAGTCTTACTGATCAACTTTCTTCATTATAACGGTTTTGGAAGGTTTTGTTTATAATAAACTTTAGTTCGATCCAACCAGTTAACCATCCAGACATCCATTCAATCAACCAACCAACCAACCAAGTAATCATCCAAACATCCATTCAAGCAACCAACCAATTAACCATCCAGACATCCATCCATTCAAGCAACCAACCAATTAACCATCCACATTTCAGTTCAATCAACCAACCAGTTAACCATCGAAACATTCATTCAACCAACTAACCAATTAACCATCCAAACATCCCTTCAATCAGTCGACCAATTAACCATCCAAACATCCATTCAGTCAACCAACTGGACAACCAATTAAACAGCTTGTTACTCTTTCACTCATCCTTGCAATCACATTGCATAAGATCAGTGAACAGCAGCCGATATTTCAACTCATATTTCAAAATGTTACTTCACAGATACCATCCATGAGAGCCCATGTCCGCCTGCGATTAAACTGTCCCAGGTTGTTACAGAGTCAATATTATCTTAATATCCCATACATACATCACAGGAGCCCCAGCCATTGTAGTTGACTTGCCTTTCAGTGTAGTGATACAAACACAAGTAATGAAAGCCTTAAATTGAAACATGTAGTGCCAGGATTGTGTACATTTCCGTGGACTGGATTGGTTTTCCATGGAATCTCTGCATTGTATGCAGATTGGATTCCGACACAAAGACCACTATGATCCGTCTTGCATTTAATCCTCTCAACACCGCATTGACACCCTCTACTCCTTGACCTTTGGAGGTCGTAGGTCAGGAAAGATAGTGCGTGGGGGATTATGTTTATCAGCATACTGAGTAAGTTTTATGTCATGATGGCAGTATTTCAGCTGTGAATTTGAACTTTGATTTTGAAGTTGTAATTTTACAGTATTTGAAAATGACTGTATAATAATTTTATATACCAGTCAGATAAAGATCATGTGATTTCTTCTTATTACTAGATTTAGACTGTCACCTAAAACATTTGTAACATCAGGGGTTGGTGGGGAAACTGGCATGGGTTGGTGGGGTAACATCGGGCTTTTTTTTGGGTAATACCAGGGGTTGGGAGACGTCAGGGGTTTGTGGGGGTAACATGAGGGGTTGGGAGACATCAGGGGTTTGTGGTTGTAGCACCAGGGTTGTGGGAGATGTTAGGGGTTTGTGGGGGTCACATCAGGGGTTGTTGGGTAATATCAGGGTAGTGGGGTAATGATGGGTTGGTGGGCTATCATCGGGTTGGTGACTATTATTAGGGTTGGTGTGGAAAGTCAAGGGTTGTTTGGGTAACACCAGGAGTTGACAGGGTAACACCAGGGTACTGGCATGGGTTGTGGGGTAATGTCAGTGGTTGGTGGGGTGTCAGGGGTTAGTGGGATGACATCAGGGTTAATTGAGTACTGGCATGGGTTTGGTGGGGTAGTGTCAGGAGTAGCAGGGTGAGGGTTCGGTAGTGTAAGGTAATTTGGTAATTGGTAATTGTGGGGTAACAGAGATTTGTGGGGTAACATCAGGAGTTGCTGGGGGCTAATGTAAGGGTTGTTTGGGTTACATGAGTTGGTGGGTTATCATCAGGAGTGGTGGGGTAACATCAGGAGTTGCTGGGGGGAGGTATCGTCAGGGATTGGGTTAGCATCACAGGTTGGTGGGATAACATTGGGTTTGTGGGGTAACATCACAGGTTGGCATGATGATGTGTCAGCGGTTGGTGGGGTAACATCAAGGTTGTTGGGGTAAAGTGAGGGGTTGGTGGGATAACCTCGTAGTGATCATTTGTTTGTTTATCTGAAGGTCATCTGATTAGGAGGCCATGTCCCCTGTCTCAAGATGGGCCCTGGGCCTTTGTCTGTTGTGATGTGTTTTCCCATTTCACTTCTTGTGCCTCTGTAATGGCAGAGAAATAAAAAACCCATGGTTTTCTTAGCACGTCAGTTCCTGTTACCTGTTGGTATTTGGCTGTCATGTTCTTGTGTGGTTGTGTTTTCGTGTTACACAAAGCTTTAGGTATTTAATTTAGTTGTACTTCATTCTACCTGCACACATCACTATTTGGTGCATGTAGACATGAGAAATTCATATATGGTATTCATTATGCATGAACATCAGCTAAGCTTTATCAGATGTTGCCAGTTTTCCTCCTTTTCTTATTTATTGCAGAGGATATTTTGAATAATGTAGTTGTAAATGTCCTGTTATTTAAAACCTTGGGAACTCAGTGAATCATACCATACCTGAAGCACTTTCAACTGAACAGAATTAAGTCTTATATTAGAGTGGGCTCCCTTTGTATGTTGTGAGCAATTCCTAGGATTGACTCCCACATATGCCCTGATCTGTTACCTGACACTTGGTCTGCCCATACCCCTGATACTGCTTCAAGAGTTATCATCAGTAAAATATGTTGTACTGACAATAGTATTCTTACACAGTTAAATGTGTTTATATCAATAGTATACCTACACTTTCTAATGTATTATGACTAATTGAAACATTTCATTATCATTTCAGGTGAGATGGAAGATGAATGCAAGTTTATCTCCCGTTTCCATGGATACTGGATTGTTACTGCTAGGCATCATGGGATATGTCACCATGGCAACAGCCTGTCCATCGCTATGCCAGTGCAATTTGGACTACTTTGTGTACTGTCGAGGAATTGGCCTGAGTGACGTTCAACTGCGGGCGGTCATGATGGAGATGCCGAAAAGAGTCCGTCTCCTGGACTTAGGATTCAACCAAATCTCTGTGCTCCCTTCAGGAATATTCTCTGACCTCCCAAACCTCCGAACATTGAACTTAGTCTCCAACAAGATCAACAATCTCCCAAACGAGGCCTTTTGGAATCTACCAAATCTGGATGAGATATATCTGAATAATAACGTTCTGCATCAAGTCACATCTTCACCTTGGAAAAACATTCCCCATTTGAAGAAGATAGATCTTTCTGACAATTACATTGATTACTTGGACTCTGGAGCTTTCACATCTCTCACAAATTTGACGAGTTTAAGTTTACGAAGCAATCAGATTGGAGTGATTGAAACAGGTACATTCTCAGGTCTGACATCTCTCAGGTCGTTGGATGTTTCAAACAATGTGATTCATCATGTGGCAAATGACAGTTTTACCAGTCTGGAACATCTGTGGATGTTGGATCTCTCATACAATATGTTGACAGAAGTACATGCTGGTATGTTTGTGGGGTTGACTCGTCTTTCCAGTCTTGTTTTAGACTTCAACAAAATCTCTGATCTCAGTCAAATATCAACATCAGACTTCTATCCCAGTTTAGTCAAGCTGTACGTGTCCAACAATGATCTTACCTCTGTTCCAGGAAACGTGTTTGTGAATTTCCGCAAGTTGAAAGAGTTGCTTTTGAATAAAAACAAAATTACGTTGATTCCCAGAGGAGCGTTTCTTGGTTTAGACTTGGAGAAACTATCACTCTCGGACAACAGATTAACAAGATTACAGCGTGACATGTTTCAGCAGGTGCGGAGGGTCCGATATTTGGATTTCAGTCATAATAAGATAACTTCACTCAGTACAGGAGTGTTTGATAGTTTCCGGGAAACTATTCTCACTTTGCAACTGGATGATAATGAACTTCTCTACATTGATCCAGGTCATTTTCGAGGGATGATGCACCTCCAGTGTTTGAATCTCTCAAAAAATTCCATCAACATCATCAAGGATGGGTCGTTCAGTGACCTCCGTGACCTTCAGGATCTGGTGCTCTCTGACAATGACCTTGAGAAGGTTACCACTGGGATGTTGGAGGGTCTCTCCCTTCAGAGACTGTATCTCATTTGTAATCCGTTGCAACACTTTGTTGGATTCAGGTATGATGAGCAAAACACAAACCCCAAAAATATTCATATGAATTTGACAGTCGTTAGTGAATCGAACACATCTGTTAAGGTGAAGTGGCCATATTCGTCAGGTTCACAGATCTACTGGACTTTGAAAATTGTGTGTTTGAATGAAGAGGTGTGTTCAGCACCAATGAAAGACCAATACCTGGCTCCTTTCAAAACTACCCACGTGGTGCAAGGCCTGTTGGCAATCTCAGACTACTATGTGTGTGTAAACCCAGTGTTTGTGAACACAGATGTGCATGTTGAACAGTGTATCCATGTGAGGACTAGAAGGAACACCATCACGACCAGTGCTAGTGTTGTGGCCACACAACAAATAGCTTCTGGAAGCCAGATGGCGCTGTCCAAGGTGATATGGGTGATATTTGCCAGCTTCCTGATTTCCCTTCCAGTATTATGAAAGGAAGCCTTCAGTCATTGATTGAGTCCATGCAATATTAAACATATGTTAAATGAATTTGCAGAGTTATGTCCCATGAGTTTGTCAAGACATGATGGCTTTTCTTGGAAAATAAGATATTGTCCCTGACTGTTTTTGATACTTTTGGCAAATGCCATTTGTCATTCATCCATTGATTACAAGCAATAATACTTCACATGTAGATGACATTTGACCAGATGTAATGATAATGCAGTTCAAAGAAACATTGCACTCACCACACTAACTCCTTCATATCAGATTGCTCAGTAGTCTGGATTAGCAATTCTCAGTGTAGAGTTATCTCCCTTTGATACGCCTTCATCTGATGTTTATGAAGTTCTATGACTGGTACATTCTTTATTAAGTCATTGTATAACAAGTACATCTTGATCTGGCACTGTGCCAGGAGAGGGTGGTAGTATGACATTGTGGTTAGATCCTCTGGTAAGCCATTTGGAAAGTTTCTCACCTCTCCAGGGTTGGTGCTGTGCATTCACCTCTGATAAAACAGTGTCAGGAAGAATATTTGCGTGTGAATAAGTATTGTGTTAATATTCAGGTGCGATTTACAGTTAGCTTTGATATCATGTTAATAAATGTTTGCTCAAAATTGGGAGGTATTACTGGTTGTATCACCTGGATTTTGGCTCAACACTGACAGAATGGAGATCCCTCTATTCTGTTTTTGTTAATATAGATTAGTTCCTTGTACAAACAAACTGGGAACAGTTCGTTTTCTTGCCATCAGTCCATACCGAAAGTATGTATGCATATTTTACGAGTGCTTCGATTCCTTATGTTTTCACATTCCATCATTCATGTAGCTCAACATATTAAAGGCAATATGTTTCATAAAGATTTTCATGAATTCATATTTCTTATGTACTAATTATTTAAGTAGAAAATTCATGATTTCATTTTAAGAATCTCTGCTAGTTTTCATGGAATCAAAGAAAATACTAAATATTTGATTCTTTGAGTTCTTACCCGATAGAAAATAGATGTAGACAAGATAACATCTTAGCAAATGTACAGAGCTGGAGTGTAGTGCCACTGTGTAAGATCTAGCTGTAAGATCTACTGAAGATCAAGTCAAGGGTCCTGTATGCACACAAAATATCAGTCAGTCGGTATAGATGTCTCCAATTAAAAAAAATTGAATTTCAAAATAAATTCATTCTCAACCGAACCAAAAGGAGATATTGTATTCATATATTTTCATTTTCTCATTGAATCAAGTCTGTTTTAGTATTTCATCCCTGACTACCAAACAATCATGCATAAATTATTGATTCCGTGCACTGTGAAATATGTAAATAATCAGAATGTTTTAATATATTATTTAGTGCTACATAAGTTATTGAAATGTTATGATGTGTTGACATGTCGGTTTCATGTTGTTTTCATTAGCCATGTTTTGTACAGTTTGATGACCCTAGATATAGTGTACATGTGTGATGGAAAAGATGAGTGTGATGGATGTATGCAGTGGGTTCAAAGCCTGGGGACCTGAAACCACTGGGAATGCTTTTATTGTCATTCTGGAAGCTGCCATATCCTTTCTTCACAACTAAGGTTTCAAGTGTTCTGTTTGTCCTCTTAACCATTCATAACTGAGTAGAGAAGATACTGTTGAAATGGTTTTGACAGGAATATTGATACTTCTAGGAAAAATGCAGAAGAACATTTCTTGCCCAATTTGTGATCAGTGTGGGTTCACAAGGGCACTGTGTATGTAATCAATTTGTTCAGGTTGTAAAATGAAATATTTTTCAAGTTTTCTGTTCTATTTTCATATATTATTATTAGTGTTTCATGATAGCTACTGTTATATGATATAATGCTGAATGATAGGAGGAATGATTGGCATGTTTCCAGCAAGTGTGAAAATGTCTGTTTTTACCGAGATCTGAAAAAAATAAAAATTGTTACAAAATATTTAACATTGCTTCATCATGTTTCTAGAATGAATGGCGAATATTGGGTCATAGTGCAATATCTGGTAACATCACGGGTTGACTCGGGATTCAGCCACATAAAGCCGACTCACTGTGATTTACATGAATTACAGTTCAGAGCAGTAATTAACACTCACACAAAGTGGCGACATATGTCTGAAACATTTCACATGCTGTAGAAAGAGTTTGTCATTATTTAATCCCTGATGTTTAACTGCTGAGTAAGTGTTTTCTGCAAGGTTTGCATGGCAGTGTATTGTATCAATGGCACTGTCTAGAGACCCTTCTAGTGCAACATGGAGCGGGCTTCCTGTTGATGTCCTCCCACACAAGCCATTTGGCCTGTGGTGGACATTGATGTGGTATCCCTGACAAAGTCACCAAGGCAAACATACAAGTGCGAGGTAAATTGGGAGACTTATCTTGTGACTATCAACATTTATTCAGTTTGGTCGAGTTGTATCCATTTGCTATCCCCGTTCTTGTGACACACCAATCTTCAGAGGTGAGAATCAGTGTAGATCTCAACCTGCATACATACTAACATTTGCATAGCATGGTATCCAGCTGAGCTGCTCAAAGGCACCTTGATGAATGTCAGTCTCAACATTTGCTGCCACGATTTGGCTTTCTCATCCTGACCAGGTACCCATTGACATCCTGGTGGACTGGGACACTAATCACAGCACTTTGACCAAGTTCTCTGCGCCTTCCTGTACCAAAAAGGATCCGACACCTCAACCCAGCCCTGCACTTTAGCTTCCCACCACCTTGACCTGCGGAAGGAGTCATGTGTAACCATCAGTATTGGCTGAATTCAAAACACCAGATCTGTTGGTGATGATCCTCCATATGTGTGGTGCATTAGGCACGCGAACAAGGACTCGCATAGGGCCATGAGCCCATGACAAAATTCGTCTAAGTGGTCCACTAACTTGAATCATCAGATGACTTTCGAACTGTTCGCCCTAATACACTTTCTAGTTCTGTGTATCTCTTGGAGAATCAAAACATTAATTGTTGATAAAAGTCTGACCTGTATGTGTTAAGGAAATTATCGTTTTTCACGCCATACAATGAAGCTGCAGAAGAGAGATCTGGACCACCCAAAGCAGTGACAAGAATAGAACTTTCACCCAACTTCAAGTCCGGATCCATTACTGTTGGACATACCTTCATACCTATCGGTTCTTGTCTTGAATCTCCACTGTATCCTGGTGACCAAGGGTTCCGTTCCGAGTGTTTAACTTACGTTTTACGCTGCAATTACATCACGAGGAGGGGCGGTAGAAATGGATTTCACACACTGTACCCACGCGTGCCGAGCGACCGTTTTAACACCTAGGCTTCATCCTTGTTCCGTTATGAAGGCAGGTGGTTAGCTTTGTGGTTTAAGCGCCCACTCGTCACGGTTCATATTTTCGGTGTCCTTCCCGTCGTGATGTTGCTGAAAGATACGTAAAATCCTCACCCTGGCATATCATTCCTGTGCGACCTTGTGTGTATGTTCAATCTATCACGTTCTCTCGGGCCTGAGTGAGTGGGTTCAGTTTTACGCCGCACTCAGCAAAATTGCGGTGGTCTGTAAATAATCGTGTCTGGACCAGACAATTCAGCGATCAACAACATGAGCACCGATCTGCACAATTGGGAACTGATGACGTGTCAACCACGTCAGTGAGCCCGACCACCCGATCCCGTTTGTCCCCTCTTACTACAAGCATAGTCGCCCTCTCAGGCCTGACATTCAATAGATAGAGAGATCAATGGGTCCTTTAGTGCCGCACTAAATGGAACTCGCTGTCAGACTGAGACACTGAGTCATGGAACAATTCAAGTTTCTCTAAAAGACGTAAATGTTCCTATTCTGCTTTTAAAGTGACCTGGTACTGCAACCAAGTCTTTACACTACCTTGTCTCTTGTATGTGCTACTCCAGATGTACAAAGCTAGCCCACACAGTATACGATCCGTGAAGATCCGGGTTAGAGTGGGTTTAGTTTTATCAGCAATATTCCAGTGATCAACAGCATGAGCATCAACCTACGCAATTGGCAATCGATGGCATGTGAACCTAGTCAGCCCAAATCTCCCTGTAGTCGCCTCTTACAAGCACAGTGGCCTTTTGTGACAAACATGGGTTGGGGCAAGACCTACTCTACCCAGCATCTTCGCGATCCCGGTTAGAACTGGTCTTCAGTAACTCATGCTTGTCGTAAGGGGAAAGATTCCATCTGTATGACTTCTGTCTGTAAATCACCGAGTCTGCACCTGTCAATCCAGTGATCAATAGGATGAGCATCGATCTACGCAATAGCGATGCGACGACACGTGTCAACCAAGTCAGCAAATCTGGCCTCATGTTATTTGCCTCTGACAAGCATGGGTTAATGAAGACGAATTGTACCGATTTTCACGGGTTCCACGGATGGTACGGATAGCATGACAAACAACCATGTGGCCAGTACTAGATTCATTTATTCACGTTACAAACTGAACGTCAAGTAGCTTCAAGCATATCTGTGTCGTAGTGACCTTGACCTCTTGACCCGAGGCTTGACGACGTAAGAATCCGACTGGACAGTGCCCGACTCCAGGAATGGTTCTGGAACAGTGTCAATACATTTTGAACGCATGCATATATTGTAAATCATTGGCCCGTTAGTGTTGTTCCTTAGATGATGTCCAGCAGCATTGTCCTCAAAATGATTGAATTTATTAATCAGTGTCACAGTCTTAAAACCTTTTAACAACATTCCAGCAAAACAACCACAGGGACACAAGAAATCTATTAACGCATTCCACCCACGCGTGGACTGAAAAATGACGTGTTTGCAATGCGTATAATCACATTTAGGCTCTTAGGTGCGGTGAAAACAATTTCACAGCAATGAGCGTGTACACATGTCCGTACAAAAAGGGGTAACAAATAATTATATCTGCTTCCGGTAAACCTTTCACCGAAACAAACACTTTTGTTAACCGGTCAGGACTGATGATTACATGTACAATTTCACACAGGAGAGTGGATGGCAGCAAACATGCCGGAACTGCTATATTCATCTGGGCGCAGTGGCTGGTAAATCGGGGTTAAAATGTTCAGTACTTGAAATTACAAAGATTTACCTTGTTCTTCAAGTTCCCGTTTCATCCTTTGCCGGAAACAGGTCCGCTGTAAGTACAGAACTGACAGTTATTCCGAATGTACATTTGTTACTGTATCATTGTAACCCATCTGCCACGTGTCGGTAGAGATTAGGCTTGAGCTCAAGTTGGACACCACAGTTCTGTTACAAGGAAAAGCCACCATTACAGTGGGTATGGGGATGCAAGCCAAGAATCTACGTAAATCTAGATTTGAACCAAATATCAATGGTTTGAGGATCGGCTGAGTTCTGGGATAGGAACCACACACTTTAAAACCTAAGAAAGCAAAATCTTGTTCACCAGATTTATAGGTAGATGATGTACGTCTCAGACTAATCCAGTGAGTTGTGATTATAGATGCGATGCTGAGAAATACATACGTTTTTCCGGTGCGACCGTGGAACCGTGGATCAAGGGGCATAACTCTACACAGTTAATTGATTCGCCAAAAGCCACCCGTAACCTATTACATGACAAATCTACCGTCTGTACTTACCCCATCACAGTTTCGATGACAAAGGATGACGTCACACTCGAAAGTCAGGTTTTTGTCTCCTCGGATGGACAAACCATTGAAATATGGGCTCGTGGCCGTCAAACCGGAAGTGATGAATCCCTGATGGGGTTTGAAAACAGGTTCCACACCGCACCTGGATAGAAAGATAGAGGCAGATTGGACACTGTCTATAAAAGTATTTTCACTGAATGTAATAAATATGTCATACATAATGCCCTAAGGTATTCTTGTGTCAAGTCACTTGACAAGAACTAGACGATTACAAAACGATTGTGAATAATATTCCATTCAGGTGACTGTGTGTATAGTTACGTAGACAAACTAAGCCTCTTGATGAAGTAGGCACCGATCTTCGGATCCTGGATTGACAAGGGGAAGACATCCGTTAAATACTACACTCGCACTATATTAGCTAGATGTCGGCGACAGTCACGACTGGATCAGACAGTCCTGTGATCGACACCATAAAAAGTTCGATTTAGTCGTTTTATGGGTTTTGAAAACATGTCATCGATTCTCCACAGTGACCAATCTGGTGTTTTAACCATTAGTCGTTTTAAACAATATTCCTAAAATGAGCTATGCAGGCGAGTTTATTCTGTCACTTTAACGGCACGTGCGACGCTACGGTGTCACTGCGTTATGTTTAATGTCCAACTGAACAATATTTCTGTCGTCTTCTACTTAATATGGAAAGACATTTACTATTATAGTCAGTTTGATTCCATTTGGGACGATGAATTGATCACTAACACAAAATCTAAGAAATGCAACAAAACCAAATTTTGCACAGGCACATGAAATCAACAGACCAACTCTGATGATTTGTCTCATAATTTTGGACAGCTGACGAAGACGTTGTGTAACAAACAATCATATTGTCACTTTTCGCTATTTCTTAACGAGGGGAACCACTTGTTGGTGGAAAGGTCTGGTAACCAACAAGCGTGTGTAGTGTAAATGGGGGGTCATCTCAAAAGCTGTTATCGGGTTACCACTTTGGACATTCAGTCGAAGTCAGTGTGGCCGTATTAGTGATAATGCGTGCGGAATCGGTGTCACTGTTGTCCGAAGCAGTGTCAATGTCGCGAGTCAAGCCTGATGGTGGCAAGGACAGAAAACTAGCAGATAGATGCGACTTACCCATCTCTAATGACTGGCATGCGTTGATTGTGTTGAAGTCTCGTGGTGACAATGTCGCACTTCATCACCTGTAGACCTACCTCGCCCTCCTTTCCTGAAAGTCACTTTCTAAATTTCAGGTACATCAAAACAGTGAAATGAGATCAATACTTTTAGCGATGATGGAGATAGCGTATTACCCTGCCCTACCACAATAGAAGACCTAATTTCGAGGGAGGGTCCTTATGAAAGGCATAATTGTCCTGTGAAGTAATGAATTTTTGTGGTGTACAGAACCCTTGAATCTGGAAAGAACTTAAATCATAGGACCATTTCTTCTCAAGACTGGTGCGATGAGTACTACTGAGCATCATTTGGGACGAACCGTCACCAGTAAAAGTAATGACTATTCGTTGAAGCTAATTCTAAGGAAAAGGATTACAGTGTATTTGTCAAGTGTGAGTATTCATGGAACAAATGAAAACAGAGTTTATTCCCTAATGCCCCACTTCTGATTTTCATCCTGATTCTATATTATATTTTGTGTGAATGTTTAAAATGTTTCCAGTTCTTACATTTTAAAAATGGTTTGTCTGGTAAGACCTGCCCAAAACGGGCGTGGCAGAGATGATACTTATTTTGACCTAAGTTGTATTAACCTCACCGTCAGTAACGGCATGAAGCACATACGGCCTTCCGCTTTGCAGACTGACGTTGTGCAACTGATAACCAGCTACGTTGGTTAAGAATAACTTTATATGCTGCCCTTCAGTGGCTGATCTCTGTAACCTGGAAGTAAGAAGCATGTGCGGATTCAGCTGTTTGAGAAAGTGTGTGAGTGAGTGTGAGTGTGACTGTGAGTGTGAGTGTGACCTCTGGATCCGCCTATGAGAAGGAAGGTGGTTCTACAAAACTTGTAGCTACATTCCAGCACACCCAGTGTGAATAGAAACGGATTTCATACACTGGACTGCACAATGATGGGGCCAAATGCCAAAACTCGGTTACTAGGAAATGACGGGACAAGAGTTTGTGCGTATTTAATGAAAATGACAATGCACGTGCATCTCGAGGCTATAGGAAGACCCACCTAACATGCATGCACCGAAAACATACAATGTTGGACAGTAGCGACATGCCACGATTATCAAGGGGACCGAGAGACCAAACTTTTGGAAGACTGAATGCTGACCACACTGCAAGACATGTTGGAAGTCATTTTTCCGTTCATGTTCGAACAATATACCACTTGCAGGAATGAGTCCAAGCCACCGTAAGCCCAGCCGACCGTCCTCGCACTGGAGGACCGACTGTGACAACGTTGGGACAAAATCGTTTCGCCAGGGCTACGGAAACTGCACGGACAACCATTGGCAATGACCAGAGACCAATCATCACCGACAGTGTGAGGCGTTTGACGCAGAGAAACCTAAGACGTCGCAGGCCTTACCGGGGTCCTATCCTCGTTATTGCTCTCAATCACAAGGTATGCCCCTATTGTGTTCCAGAATATTGGTCCTGGTAGAGGAAATGGTGTAACATCATTGAGAACATTCGTTTTGCCACATTTTGATCATCATGGAAACCACATCTCACACTCAGCAGGTCAACGTGCGTGTCCATGCTGCCAGAGCAACTAGAGATTTTCTCCGTCAACACGGCATACAAACTCTTCACTGGCTTGCCCTCAGTCCCGACTTAACCCCGATAGAACACTTGTGGGACGAAATTCAGAGGGGCTCAATGATGTGCGACCAAGGCTGACAACTGCAGTGGTACTCTCGGGCGTATCACCGAGTTAGGGCGCAAGTTCCTGTGGTCTTCAACTGTCTAATCCCTGTGCAGAAAAGCGACGCTGTTGTCAACGGCCAAGAGGGCCATACACGTTACTGACTTCGGATCGTACTGTCGCCACCTGTCTTCATTTTGATTGGTAAATATCTGAAATTCGTCTAAGTATGATGATCAAACATGTCAATTTTGAAATTTTTCCGACAATTATTATGTTACTATGTTATGTAATGTGCTTGAAGTAAACTGATTATAATTTCAAAAAGGGATACCAGGGTTAAAGAAGGCACAATGCTTAACATAAAACTCCTCCTTCATACCTTGTTTTAAACGGGCCCGAGGCCGATTTGACAACGGCGGCAGGTAGAACTGAAACCAGAAAGACATGTTGTAGCACAGTGGATGGGCCAATTGCTTGATGCAGCATCTGGCAATATTCCAGCCAAGTGACCGCATCTGAAAATAATAGAGGGTGGTTTAGGCTACCCTCAGACTAGTGACTGACATCACGAGCATCTATCTAAGCTGATCCAGTAAGTCACCTCCTCTGACTAGCTTTGCAGACCCAACAGCAGCACATACACGAGAGCTGTTACATGCTTCCATAAACCATTGGGCGAATCCTGTTGCCACCCGGCGGTGTGAGCACAGCGTACTCCACGTTGGGAAACGTTGATTTGAACAGGTTACCTCCCAATAGTGCCTGTCTCAAAGGTCAGTTCAAAGGTCAGATCTACCGACTTCGTTGGTTGTGGGGTGAGTTTGCTGTGTTTAACACCATTTTCACCACCATGCCAGTTACATTATAGGGTGTCTTTTGGGGAGAAGAATACCGCGGACAGACATTGGAGTCAGTCCTTGTATGGACGTTGTAGGCCTCACATGAATTCTGCTGACTGTGGACAAACATTCCCAGTGTTAACTTACATCGGTCGGGGGTTCTTCGACGCCTCTGGTTCTCACAGGAACTCTGGAAAGTGATCATTACCCTTCATCGTCAGTTCCTAATAGAGAATATACTTAGTAAAACTATATCTTCAACATTTCACTCCGATATTTCATCAGAATCTGCTAATATTTATAAATAAAAGGATCCCTTAGCTGTGAGTTAGTGAGTTTAGTTTTACACCGACTTTAGCAATATTGCAGAAATTGACTCCACACATTGTACCCCCGCGGGGAGGGGGGTGGGGGGTGGTATCGAACACGGGTCTTCCGCCTGACGACCAAACACGTCTTGAAGCTGTGAGGGAGTAATATTTCAGGAATATCACACAATGGACTCAAGATATTGATTTCACGTAAATGACGCTCGCTTGACATTGGTTCACAATGCAATGACAATTTAAAACAAATAAGTCAATTAATAGGTAGTCTGATATCAATGACCACGTGCAGTGTGTGAAGCACAGCCCTGGTGTCACATGGAGTTGTAAATCTGAAATGTTGCTAAATACCCCACCACACTATACATAAACCTAGACAAACCCACATAAGCTACGCAGATGACTGAACAATATTTTGTCGGTTGTTCCACACTGCAATCAGTAATTTCTAGTTATATGCAGTAATGTTATAAGTTATAAGGTAGTAATGTAACCCCGATCCGACAGTCCAGTGATTAACATCATGAGCATCTATCAAAGCTAATGGATACGATGACATACGTCAACTACTAACAACCAGATCTGGTCAGTGGCCTCTTGTGACAAGTATTGACAAGACCAGTTCCAATAGGATTTCATAGGAACTTCACTTCAGTCTTTCAGCTAACAGAAACGATCAGGGAACTGTTGTACAAAACAACCTTGGCGCCAAGGATGACTCAACATAGACTTGCCAGAGTCTTAGTGCTCAGGCTGTAAGTATAACTGGTAAGTATAAATCCGTGCAAATCCTGTTCTAGGGCATGTTAGGAATTCCAACCCTCTATGATAAACAAAGGCTTCACACATTGTGGCAATACCGGGCATCGAACCCATGCCTTCGACGTGACAAGCGAACGCCTATAATGGTCCCTATGTACCTAGACGAGCCCGTGGCCTGTGTATGACACCTACCCCGTCACACTGTGTTTTACACAGGGTGAAGTTGCAGTCAAATGTAACTGTCTTGTCATTGTCGAGATGAAACATATCGAAGTATGGACTCATGGCGCTCAGCCCTGTCGTGACGAAACCAAGCGTTTTCTTGAACACTTTACCGTCGCCGCACCTGGAAGTAGAAACCGTTTAGGGACTAGGAAACAGCCTGACAGTATTGATGTTCAGAGGGCAAGACATATCAAATAATTCCAACAATTGTGTATCCTCCACCCAGGGAATATAAGGTGATAAACATCACGTTCAAGATTATTGCTCTCATTGGAGTATATTGCCATGCCGCTCTCGGCAATATGCCAGCGGAGGATAATAGCGAGAGATTTCAGTTTTACGCCGCGTTTAGCAGTGTTTCAGCAATATCACAGCTGGCGGCACCAGAAATGGACAACACGTGGGACCCATGTGGGAAGTCGTACCCGGACCTTCGACATGACAAGCGAACACTTGAACCACTGGGCTATCACACCGTCCCTGGGTGACAGTAGATATTGGTTATTACATGGAGTAATCTGACCCAGGTCTTCAGCGTCACATGTGAATGCATGAACCACTGGGCTATCACACCCCCCTTGCACACGTGTAGTTTAGTCCATACCGATGGATGGATACAGTGTACTCGCCCATGACTGGTATGAACATGGATGCACAACATTCATTGACTTGGAACAGTGCACGGTACATCACCGCAGCGCAAGGAGTGGGTGTGGTTTTACGCCGCTTTCAGCAACATTCCAGGATTATCACGGCAGACTACACCAGATATGGACTTTGTACATTGTACCCATTTGGGGAATCGAACCCGGGTTTTCGGCGTATCGAGCAAACGCTTTAACCACTAGGCTACCCCATATCCCTTAGCGCAAGAAACGGTAATAAGCCACATCTCTCAAGGTCTTTGACGAGGCCGGAAATATAACCTTGAACCTTTGTCTTCAGGTAGATGGTATATCCACACGGGTGTAGTTCTATCGCTTATTACGTACAATTCTAATATAATTATTACACTTTACCTATACATTCCTGGTGGGCTGTTTATTAGACATTTTAAATATTTCGACAATCCTGCAATGTCAGCATGACTATTAGTTGCAAGGAAAGCTTAATTTTCTGTAGTGCAACTTCTCATGTGCGAGGTTGAAAACCTTATTTCTCCCAATCCTGCGGAGGAGGTAGGGACTTCATGGTATCGTTCTAATCACATACCCATTGTGACGATTTCATCGAAAGTAAGATCGCTGATATATCCAAGCCATTGCATACGAGAGACGGCCAGCATCTAGTTCTCCCGGGTGGCAGTTGCCGGCAGCAAAGTTGATATCTCCCCCCCCCCCCCCCCCCCACACACACACACACACACATTTCGGTTACCGGACTTTGCCCGAATTAGAACTTTATATATACGATATGTTAGTAAAACGTATTTGATCTGATTTATCATGACTTCACTTCCGGTTATACTAACGTTTCTTGACTTGCCTTATAGCATTTTGCTGACAAAATTTTACGGTGCGTAATTTGCCGTCATTATGGAACCGAAGTCTTCACTTCAGACCATGGTAGTAAGAATATCTGGGCACGGTGACCATAGCAAGAAGATAAGCTGTTTCGTAGAAGCTATTAGTTGTACTTTCATGACTCCATTTATAATACCATTGATTTTAATTCTAACATGTACGTGGTTTTATTACTTTCAGTGCAAAGATACTCCTGAGACTTCAGTATTGAGTATCTGCCTGCAGGATCTTGTTTTCCGAAACAGGCAGTTTGCTGTTCAACTGGCTCCGAGCGTAAAGTGTACTGAACAGTAAAAGAAACGCAATTTTTTCGTCAATTTTTAAATGAGATTTGATTTTTGGAAGGTTGCGTTTCTTTTGCCATTCAGTATACTTCCACCCTGCAGCTACCGGAACCTGCCGACTGCACATGTCTAATGCCCACCAAGAATTCACTCATTTAAACTCCCTGCGTCACTCCCGCCAAAATATGGAACGGTTAGCCCTTTGAGAATCCTTACCCAGCTCGTATCACTTGATACCGTTTTCCAGTTGTGTGTCCAATAGCGTCACAAGATGTTATTCGCAAACCCTTCTCTCCAGAAGAACCTATCAAGATACAAAAAAGACAAATAGGTAAAGTCTTTTCACCAATAGAGTACCTATCCATGCGAGGAAGCAGTGAGTAAGCGAGTGAGGTGAATTTTCCAACTAGCCAATGGTGTCCAGTTCTCCGCATGAGGAAACAAAAAGTAAAACCGACAGATACGACTTTTACATCTCAAAAACGAAGTGAACTATCTTATTCCAACTACAGATGATCAAGGCTCTGACAGTCACGTCATCGTCAGTATTAACAGTTATCGTATGGGAGTAAAATAGTTAATGGGCGAGATTAGTTTTACGCCACACTCAGCAATATTAAAAATGTTCAATGTTATAGAGACAAGCAGTACTTCAAGTCCAGACAATATAAGCAAAGGCCAGCATTGTCGAAGAGCATCGTTCATGCGAGTGAATGAGTTTACTTTCACACAGCTCCCAGCAATATTTCAGCTATATGGTGGCGGTCTGTACGTAAGTCTGGAAAAGGCATTGTATGTGAGTATCATCACCAGCGTCGTTGTAGATCGTTAAGTGAGTGTTGGGGTGGCCTGGTGGTAAAGCATCATACTGAAGAGCCGGGTTCGACTCCAAGCGGCTACAATTTAAGCTCATTTCTGGTGCAGCACGCTGTGATAGTGCTGGGATATTGGTACAAAAAGGTAAAGGCAGTCAGTGTGAAATGAAGGCACGTACCGTCGGTGGAGGCGATGAGAAGAACCTTCCTGCCCAGATTGATGTTCCGGCCGTTTAAACTTTGCCTCGATATATCTGTGAGTTGTAGTGACAGCTTAGATTTGGACTTAGTCCCCTTGTAGACCCCGATGACTTTCGGAGCAATCAATCTAAAACACAAAATCCAAAACAGATAAGTTTACATTACAGCACTATGTCAGGATGAGCCGGTTTTCGAGTAAACGCTTCACCCGCCAGACTACCCGACTGCCTTGTTTTGAACGCCAATTTCCTGATACGCTAGATCAGGATGCGGACTGTGTTGAAAGGGGAGATGCTTCTACTCACCTTCCCTTTATAACTTTTTTCCCGCTGGTTTTCGAACCTTTCGGGTCCAAGGTGCAGGTAATTGTAAGCACTTCTTCCTCACTGTGCACCTCAGCACCAGGCTCACCATAGGATATGACAACTCGGATGAAATACACTTCGGCATTTTCACGTTGCTTAAAAAGACAGTTTTGGTCAGAGTAAATATGTGTCCTATTGTCGAGTCTGTCAAGACGCAGATTTATTTAAAGGCGGTCGTGAAAACTGACATCTAAGTGCGACGTTAAACAAATTGTAAACATGAGATACCGTGGACCTAACCTTGATGACAGCGAGTTGAGTTTTACGCCCTTTTAGCAATTTTCCAGCAATATCACGACGGGTGACACTACAAATGAGTTTCACACATTGTACCCATGTGGGGAATCGAACACGGATCTGCGAAGTAATGAGCGAACGCTTTACCCACTAGGCTAGCTAGCCCATCGAACCATGACAGTTGGAGAACCATGGAAGATGCGAGTTATACTTATGTGTTTTCACCGTCTTATTTCCCGATTACAGAACCGACAGGCGCAGAGCTCTACTGATTACAGAATCGACATGCACAGAGCTCTACTGAATACAGAATCGACAGGCGCAGAGCTCTACTGAATACAGAATCGACAGGCGCAGAGCTCTACTGATTACCTTGAACGTGCAGGCCTTGGGCGATTTGCTTCCAGGATAGGCTACGTCAAGAGTAAAAGTAGCGCCGTCCACCTGTTTGAATCTCACTGGCGTCGCCTGTTGACAGTAGGCGTTGGCGTACACGTTCAGGTCGGTTTTGACTGTGATGGTGGCTCCTGCGTCTATACTGGTTGAACACAGTGGCGTCACTGAAACAGAGGAGGAGGGGCTTTAACGTTGCATCCAACAGTGCTTATGATCACACCGCAGGAGCTGTGAACGGCAGGAAATAGATGGTGAACGATTGCATCTTTTGTTGTTGAACGATTTACGGTCACCCGAACCTCATCATTCAATGTGCCTTTCAGCCTTATCAGTAACTATCATTTTTTTTCCATTCTTCAGATTTACTGTTGAAACTATGGAAATGTCACCATATCAGTGCTACTACTGTTCTGAGCATTATCAAGACTTCAGTGGGGTGATATACCACTGTATTGACATTGCCGGGGATAAGACAGGTATTGTTTAAAATACGTTTGTGCGAAATAACTGGTAAACTCAAATGCGTACAAAAGATTTCAAATATGTACCAAATAAAATTGATAAAGAAATTGTTTCCAAGGAACCTGAAAAACTCCTAGAACTTCTTTACTACCTAGAATTCAAGAATCAGCATGTCCACCAAAGAAAGTAAAAGATAAGTGATGAAAGATGCAGTCAGTGGCAACACAAATGATCCTCTTCAAATGTTATGTGACATGCTACCATCAGTGCAGTCAGAATTACAACATGGCTTGTCAGATGTTTTCGTTACATTAACACCTTAATCGTTGAAAAAAAAAGTTTCCTCTCGAAAACATTACCTTTCTTCTTTTCATGGATGTAGTAGCGTTTTACAGCTCATGTTCAGCCTGCCAGAGGTGTTACAGCGACAGTGTCAAAACGTTCTGGTTAACTGCATACGGGCTTTTTCATTGCAAATTTCTTAAATAGAACTGTGCACAATGCTAATGTGTGTTAATCTTGTGTTGATTCACATGTTCCCGGAGTGAAAGGGCAATTACGATATGCTCAACCAGATGAAACAGTACAAAGTACAGAAAGAATAACAATACAACTGAAATGATCTTGTACATTTTATGTGATTCTAATTCCTATAAACTTGCTAAAAGACATGGAAATGAATCTCACGTTTGTAAAAATATGGAATAAGAAATAATACATAAATCGCTATTAATCTATACAAAGTCATTACAATAAGATTTATCACACCAGTGATAGGTTTTATGCAAGATAGTATGACATTAAACCAGTAGTCAATAGGATATATTGAAAACTGAATAAACCAAAAAGACTTCTATACTCGGTAAATGCAAAGTTTTGAGAAAAGTTTTGTTTTCGCAGTCGGCTCAGGAAACGCTATTACTCGGGAAACTCGGGAAAAGGCAATAAATTAAAAACACTCATTTTAGTGCCACTGCACATGCATGATGATGAAAGTAATTGTAGTAAAATTATGTAAAATGTACCATGCAGACCTCGCACACGAACGTAAACACTTATTCAGTTGCATATCACTTATTTGTGGTTACACAAGCCGTATCCCTGTGTTTCTTCATGGATCATCGCCACTTATATCCTCTCCCACACTCGCACACGTATGGGAGTGTTGGGGAGTGGAGACTCTTAAGGTGATCCTTCAGCTACTTGGAAGCCTTAAAAACCTGACTACATTGATCACACTGTGGGTTATGGGGGTTTCATCATTCTCACATCGTGTCTGGTGTGATGTACGTCCCGATGAATGGGCGTACTGGGTCTTACATTTGGAACATTTGTAAGGCTTCAGTTTAGAATGACTGTTCATGTGACCATCATAGTGATGGTTGGACATGAACATCTTGATGCAGATTTTGCATTGATAGGCGACATTCAAATCGTGAGCAGTTCGGGTGTGGCCTCTCAGTCCGTTTTAGTGAGATATTGCTGGCCCCAGTATGTGCGGGCTGAGTAACTGAGTGGTTTAATGAACCGTCCAATGTGATTCCACTCACTTCCAGTGCCTCCATCTGCAAATGTTTTGCGACTGATATGACTGCTGACATACAATTTGAGGAAGAGAAGCCGTACGTAGGAAATAACCTTACTATATAATAGAAATAAAAATGTGTGAGAAAGAATTATCATCCGCGACTGAAACTCTACACTAGTTTTGGGCAGTACAGCACACCTTGTCACCAGAAACTTTGTTGAATAACCACCGTAAAGCGTTCACTGTGTAAATCAGAGTTCGACACGTAAACGTTCACCATAGTGTTCTTCACTCGTTCACCAACTGTTTGATGGTGTCGGTCTTTCGAGAATGAGAGTTTCTAAACGGCAAAACAAACCATTCAAATTTGGAAAAATGATAGTTCGATACTTACTCTAAATGTTGGTGTATTATATTTTGGGTTTCTACAACAATGATACCTATAACTTTGATAAGTTTATGCATCTTTACGGGAGGCTAGACACTGTTCCACAAGCTAGTGGGTTTGAATACTGACGGAATGGAAACTTTAAGATATTTAGTGGGAATACGCACATGTATCTCCTATTTCACAGAATGAATTTTGGGAACAATATGACCAATAGAAATTCAGATATTGACAATTTTGCTACACCTAAAAACTAAAACGTGCTCATCTCCAGCATGATAAGTCATTCACTTCCTGCGATGAACTATTTCCTGCCGTTCCCGGCTCCTACGGTGTGATGATGTAACAGGCTGTCATTGGGAACGATTTCCACCCGTAGACCCCACACCCTCAGAAGACGCGTTAATCACTACACTTTTCCGAATAGAAAAACAGTCTGAAGTGGTTTCAACAAACCTACGAGTTACCTTAGTTTAGTTAGTTTTGTCAAAATTGATAATGTGTGAATTCTAGGCCACTTCAAATTCCACATTACTGTCCACGTTTATAGGATATTGACAATATTTGACAGTGCTGCGTTATCTATGCGCTGTTCACCTTGCATTCAAGCGGCGTAAAACTAAACTCGCTCACCTTGCAAAGTATATCCTTTAGGTATTGCCGCTGTAGTTAAACCCTGCAACAAGCACGTATTGAATGAGAATTCATACCACTTTAATAATATTCCTTAACTTTCAGGTCGACAGGCACTACAATACGCGGAGTACCAGTGTAGTAGTGAACCGAACAGAATCGGCGTGAACAAACACCTATACGACTTGACTACCATACCAACCCCCCACAAAGAAGTAGGTGAAATTCTATCAACGCCATGTTCAAGATAGCTGCACTGAGACACACGCTGACGTGCAGGGTTAGCCTGAGTGCAGTGGCCCTGGGATACCCAATTCAGAAAGAGTACACATGCGTGTTTTGTTAACGCCGCACCCCGCAATATTCCAGCAATGTGGCAGCGATCTGTGAATGATAGAGCCTGGACCAGACGTACCAGCAACACTGAAAGACATGCCAGCAATAGTGACAGACGTACCAGCAACACTGAAAGACATGCCAGCAATAGTGACAGACGTACCAGCAACACTGAAAGACATGCCAGCAATAGTGAAAGACGTACCAGCAACACTGAAAGACATGCCAGCAATAGTGAAAGAAAGCACGGTCCCGCTGTCATGGTTGGAGGACTTGACGCAACTGAAACAAACAAACTGGTCACCATTGTGCTGCTTCCAAAGATCATACATACTTTAACGTGATATATGTACAAGGCAAAAGTCTGTTTTGTAATGATGCACTCAGTAATGTACAGGCTATGTAATGGACCAGAAAATCAGGTGATCTGTACATTTTGAATGTGATATGGATCCAATGACGCCAATTTTAACTCGGATGCTTAGGGGCCAGACGGCTGACGCATCTTATCAAACAGATATTGTACACCATATGTATGCTGTCGGCGTTTACATAGGAAGGATCCGAGTGGGGCACTTCTTCGTAAAATGCTGCCTTCGGGAGATTAAATTCGGAATGAAGCCGACAGAAACGAGGCTTATATATAAACGTCGATCAAAGTTCGAACAAAATAATAATAATGATAATTAATTCGCGATTGACATTCTGTTTGAGAGATATTGGAACATGCTATCTTGGGCAGACATATTACCGCAAACAATATTAACAAACAGAGGAAGGCTTCCAATACTTACACACACAAACACCAACCAGATGCCTCAGTGTCGTCTGTGTTGACAAGACACAAGCGTGCAGCGCGTGTCCCAGGAGCCCGGATGTAAACCCGTGCAAACCCTGCACAAAATGTGAAGATGACGCATGCAAATTTGCTCGATAACCTCGTCTTCTGGTAACGCTTCGATAAATAATTACCTGCAAGTGATCTAATTAAAATTTCGCATCAATAATAATCCATTATGACTTTAAAGTGTTAAAGAACTATTTGCTTTTTGAAAACGTGCCTTTTCTCGTCAAATACTTTAATTTATGGAGACTGACAGAAAGTAGCGTTGGTATAATGCTATCCCACTCGAGTGAACGATCAAGTTCATTCTTCAAGGCAATATACGTTTTCACCATGTAGCGGCCACAAAATTTCCGAGTCCCGTGCTGGGATTCGAACGACGGACCTTCTGATCAGAAGTCGGACGCCTTGTCCACATGACCAAAGAGGTTAACCCCGTCAGCAAGCTGACAAGGTAAGGATGTCATCTGTGGGATGACTCCACGCCCTGCTACATACTCCCCCGTCAACAGAAGGCACGTCCCGGGCCGCATAGTTGGGTACTGAGGCTTATTTTGTTCAAATATGATATGAACGTGCTCAGCCCCACGTTGGGCGCCAATGTAGCGGCCACAAAATTTCCGAGTCCCGTGCTGGGATTCGAACGACGGACCTTCCGATCCGAAGTCGGACGCCTTGTCCACATGACCAAAGAGGTTAACCCCGTCAGCAAGCTGACAAGGTAAGGATGTCATCTGTGGGATGACTCCACGCCCTGCTACACGTACAAAGTAGTTTATGGTATAATCAAAAGTGATTTGTTACTTCTGCAGCAAAGAAGAAGACGAAGAATGCATAATGAGAGTAGTTAGGGAGGCCAGAAGGGTTCATGCAGACCAGAGTTGGGCAGTTGGTGCGTGTGAACATGAGCGATCAAGGAATTTTGTTCCTCCGTCCATCCGTTCGTCAACGTTTCACATTTTCGACTTGTTCTCAAGAACCACGTACTCTAAAGACAGCTAAAATGCGCAACTGTTTTCCACTACTGATATAAAATTGAAAAGCTATACCCTTTTCGAGACTGACTGGAGTATAATATCAGATGACCAAAGTTGATGACCACAGTATCTTTGCTTAAATAATGATATGAAATTAGAAATATCTCCAACACTTTGATAAGTCTACACACTGCCCAAACCATAGCTACACGAAGGAAATTGTCTTAGTTTGATACAGGATTCGAGCCCGATGTGTTATAATTGTGATATACTGAGCTACCTTTGATGAATGACGAATATCATTTTTGTATAATATAGTTTTATTTGTATTTGTTTTTGTAAATTAATGTTTATAACAAATCAATCAAATAATGTAAATCCCACGAGTCAGAAAAAATACATATAAATTACACAGTCACTATTTTTTATCCTGCAGCTTGAAATATTTATCACTTGTACATGTTTCTTTTCTTAAGACTTTTGGCGGGTTTGGACGAACGAGGGACCACGTTACAAGAAAAGAAGTGAACAAGCACAGACCCACTGGTTGTTTACAAAGAACAACAAAGGAGTAACACATGTAAGTATATTAATTCTAATCATTCTAAATTATTTCCTTACACAGGTTAAAATTATAACGGGGACAGTGCATTTGCCAAAATGATGATAATGTAATTTCTTGAAATGCACAGTCAGTCTGACATTCAGAATAATAATAAGTGCATTTTATAATTAGAAATATACAGTTATAAATAGCTCATAGTAATGCGCCATTGTAAATTAGTTTTCACTGGTTCTGGACATAGTTCACCATGCACACACCAATCAACAATTCTTATGAACAACATCACACTTGTTGGTATCTGCAACAAACTGGCAACTGCAGTGTGAGGCATAATCTGGGCACAACTGGACATGGATAATTCATAGTTCTATAATATCGAAATATGATTTATGTAACATTCAGAAAATAAATTATGGCTTTCACGAGAGATTTTCTCAGATAGGCAATGACAGTGACCAGTATTTCATGAATTTAGTGTTCATTGATTACAGATATTATTGATTCCATGTCAGTCTCCCGTGAGCCCCATTTATTAAATGTCCAACCCAAGCTAAGGAAATAATGTCATTCTCTCGCTCGTTTCTCCAGTCTATCAGATTTCACCAAGTTGTCCTACGATTGAAACTTTGGTCACTTTTGAGGTCAAATGGTCAGGTTTTTTTTTATATTTTCGCTACTTGCTTATTGGAGAGTGGTTTAAATTTATTCTTACTAGAGCAATATTGAACAAGTTTCTTTTCCCTGGATACAAATATTGTTGACGAATGCTTGCTTGTACTGGTTGTTTACTGTTTTCTAAATTTCAGAAACAGTAAAGCAGGAAGAAGGGTCTGATAACGATTGGATGACCGGAGAAGAAGGAATATGGTTCATGAGAGTGAGTGAGTGAGTGAGTGAGTTTGGTTTTACGCCGCTTTTAGCAATATTCCAGCAATATCACGGCGGGGGACACCAGAAAATGGGCCTCACACATTGTACCCACGTGGGGAATCGAACCCGGGTCTTCGGCGTGACGAGCGAACGGGTTCATGAGAGATGTGAAAAAGCAATAAATAATATTTTGAATGTTCACATCAAAATTTTCCAAAATGCATAAATAGAATAGGTGCAGCAAAGAGTATGGCATGTATTTATGTCTTAATGTTTTTGTTTCTAAACAGTTTAACAAAATTCTATTGTTGTTGCTTAATTAATGTATGAGTGTATAGTTTATCATCCAACTGCTGAATGTAAATAAACTTTTAATGAATTTGTGCTCTATTCTGGTATTTATGATCGTGGGGGTTTTGCCATTACGCAATTGTATAACATACCTGATTTGATATGGGTGATGCGTGAACACAACCTCTGTTCTGGAGGAGCGGGTAAGGGACCGGCATAGTTCAGTTTCAGTTCAGGGAAACTACAATAAACAAGTAAGTAAACACGAGGGAACCAGGAGGAGTGGGTACAGTCTCGACATGGATATCATCCGGATGCTGGTGGCGCAAAATGTAGCCTCAGTTTTGATGGAAACCAGGTTGAAAACTACAATCAACTAAAACATGGAAACCAGGTTGATCCTGCTCTGATGAGTAGGTAAGAATTTGGAAATGGCGAAGAATTCCGTTATCATGTAAACTACAATAAAACTATAGGGAACTGCCTGGATACCAACTGGAAATGCTTGTTTTCTTAGCGTTTTTCTAAGTTTCAGTGTTACAGAAAAAAACGTTTTTGTTGTGTGTCCAGGTTTGATAGGGTTAAGGTGGTCCGATGTCAACGTGCACGGTGTTCCCATGTACTGTCGTTCATGAAGACTGGTGTTCACTGACATTGCCATGGGATCATGGTAAAAACAACCAGTTTACGTCAGTGATGGACAACATTCTGTTGTGCGTATGCAGTGTTTCTCCGGCGCCATATACCAACCCGACTCCTGTCCCACCAGTGTGCCCTTCCGAAGACTCCAGTGCTCGGAGTGAGAATTCTTTTACGCCGCTTTCAGAAATATAACGGCGTGGGACACCAGAAATGGGCTTCAAGCATGGAACTCACGTGGGCCAGTGCTCACAAGGAACAACAAGGGACAACATTTACCGCCCTACTACAACCAGACGTACTATACTGGACAAAATAAGTTAGGGATATTAGTATTTTGTGACTGATACTTTATCAGCATGCCAATGAATAAATACAACAATATTCATAATTTCAAAATTTACAAATATCCCTTGTCCAGTATGGTTTTGTGGCCTTTTGGAAAGAAACACTGAATATTTTCAGTTTGTGTCATTATGTGTTGTGAATAAAAGGTCTTTTGAACCATGTTTTATAGCTATCATAAGCATATTTCAGACATGAGCTGGTGGCAGACAATTGCGAACCAGGGACTGAAATATGAACCACCGACTACCCAGCCCGACGTCCCAACCACTGGGACCCATTAGAGACAGACTGATCTCCCAAGGGGCGGTGCGGCGCTTACTGGTCTGAACACTCACTCGTCACCCTGAAGAGCCGGGTTCGATTCCCCACATGGGTGCAATGTGTGGTGGTCAAGTCTGGCGTCTCCTGACATGTTGCTGTAAGTGCGGTAAGCATCAGTTATGATGCCGTTATATTTAGTGCCTGTTGCCGTGCTAGTCCACCCCGATAGCATGACAGATCTAGAGTACTGTCGGAAATAGGCAAACTTGTTTTTTCATTTACAGCTGCAGCCAGGGATAATCTACAATATATACATATGGAAATTAATTAAGCAACACCAAATTCAAAGACACATAAAAACTTAACAAAGTTTAACGAAGTAATTTTGATGATTGATTATTCAATTTTGATGTATTGACATACAACATGAGCTTTTCATGGGTTGATATGACGTGCGTGAAGCTTGCACAGCGCACGTGCATTGCTTTAACCTCAACTTTCGAAAAATGCACTTTTTCCCTGGGGTGTTTACAAGCGCAGGTTGTCGATTGCATTCGGTTTTTCATTCATTTCAATGTCATGGCACGTAGGAAATTATCAGAGGCCACTCGTTGGCAAATAATCGGCATGAGGAATGCTGGTATGTCTCTAAGACAAATCGGGACTCAAATCGGACGACATCATTCCATAATTTCAAAACTTTTGAAAAAATACCGGGCCACTAATGAAGTTAAAGACCTGCCTAGACCAGGAAGACCCAGGAAGACCACAGTCCGGGAGGACAGAGCTTTACTGAGACTTGTACGGCGCAGGTCCTTCGACTCGAGCTCTCGGTTGAGACAGGAGTGGCTTCCAGGGAGACCCATCTCGAACAGGACTGTTCGGAATCGTCTGAAAGCTGCAGGATACCGGGCAAGGAGGCCAATCAAGCGACCCAGACTGTCTCCAGCCCATAAGGCAGCCCGACTGGCCTGGTGTAATGACCGTTTGCACTGGAACATTGCCTCTTGGAGGAAGGTCCATTTCTCAGATGAGAGCCGGTTCTTGCTGCACATGGTGGACGGTCGTACTCGGGTCTGGAGGCAGAGGAACACAGCAATGGCTCCACGGAACATCCAGGAGACTGTGGCCTTTGGGGGAGGTTCCGTTATGGTATGGGGGTGCATTTCCATGAACTGCAAGTTGGATATCATTACCATCCGTGGCAACCTTAACGGTGTTCGTTACCAACAGGAGGTTCTTGACAGGGCTGTGGTACCTCATTTTGAGAACCATCCTCTGGCAACGAGACCCATATTTATGGACGACAATGCTAGACCTCACAGGGCGCATGCTGTAAATGATTTTTTGCGGCAAAATGCAATTGACAGAATTCCATGGCCTGCCATGAGCCCTGACCTCAACCCCATTGAACATTTGTGGGACTTTATTGGCCGTCGTGTGAGGCAGAGAGACCCACCAGTCCATAATCTCAACGAATTGACGGCTGCCCTGCATGAGGAGTGGAACAGGATCCCCCAGAATCAGATCCGGAGACTCATCCAAGGAATGAGGAGGCGTCTGGAATCGGTGGTGCGTGCGCAGGGAGGACACACTAGATATTGATGAAAGTCGGTGTGCAGACTCTCAGATGACTGTTCTTTCTTTCCATGTGACATTTGTGTTAATACACCTGACAACAACGTCTGTGGATGAATAGTAAATTGTGTCCATTTTTTCATGAATTTAAGACAGTTTTAAGAATTTGGATTTCGTTGCAATAAAGCAAAGTCTTGATACTTTTTCCCTTTAAGTTGTTTGTCAGAGATCGTCTGTTGAATAAAAAAGTGTCAAACTATATCAACCCGGCATATTTTGATTGTCAGAACACTTCAAAGTTGCTCCAATAGAAAAAATTGGGGTGTTGCTTGATTAATTTCCAGGTGTATAGTCTCTCTGCTGCAACTTATGAGGTCATGTGAAAGTGTGAAATATCTCTTAAACTAACTTCAGTGGTATGAAGATAGGACACGTAGAAAGTCCAAATTGGAACACACCATGACGTTTTTGCAAAACTTTTAAATACCCATGTTTAAAAAATAATCTTAGGCTCATTATAAATGACAGATGACGTAAACATAAACTGAAACAATCAATGACGTAGAACCTGTGTCAAAGGCTGTGGTTGAGGTCGGGCTGGGGGCGGGTAGGAGATATCAGCTGAGATAAGACAACCCTGCAGGGGAACTAAACCACAGGTCCTGATGCCTTTGCGAGGATTAAAGATTTTTGTAAAAAATAAATAAAATTTTGAGATGATCCTGACTTGAAACAGTTCACAGTACAATATATCTAGACATGGCAGGACACTTCGGTGTACCCCACCCGCCTGCTTTGTCGATCGCTACGCTACCATCACATGCAATCGATTAAAACTTCATCTATTCATAATGATGGGTGACTGGCCTATCGATCACCACTCATGACACATATCAGTTCTTTATTGATATTTCTACAAGTCGATTGAGAACCGATTTTGACTAAACGATCTTGACACAAATGGCGGACGATAGCAAGCGTGGACCAGTGACCACACTCCCGTTACGCGGCCGTATCGTCCTTGCTGGATGACAGAATTTACCTGTGCAGCCCAGTTGTGTGTTTTTGAAACCAGAGGCCTAAATGTTTGTGCTCGGAATACGTATTTCTGAATAAACAATCGTGAGCATTCCCTCAAATTCTCCCCCAAAATCAAATCATACCATATCAATGTACATGTATCTCACTTAAATACAAAATTAACTGATCTCACTGAGGTTTTTGTTGACACATATGTGGCAGTGACAGATATTGTAGATTTTAACATGCTGTATATTGATTAGAATTCATGTAAATAAATGCTTGAAAATTCATTGCGTAGTTTTAGTCATATTATTTATCCTATTATTCTGCCTTAACTATCACTCACAGCCAGTTCACTGAGCATGCTTACCACATGTTCACCACACCAACACAATAACATAAGCCCTTTCATTAGGTTCTTTTGTCTTCATAGCCAGCTTGGGCAATCAGCTAAGATTTACACTTTTACACATTACAAGGTTTGTGGTCAGTCCACATTCAGTCGTCAGTGTGTTGTTACGTCCTGTTGCTGCCCTGGGACTATCTTTGGATCGCATTCTGAGACAAGCATTTGATACAAATACAACAGCGTCCCCTGGTGTGAAATAAACCTAGGCCCACACACCGGGGTTCACCATTACTCCTCTCTAATAAAACATCGGCCATGGAAGAACAACAAAAGTAGCTTCTGTTGTCAGTGCGTGACTGGCGTAGCCTGCTACACAGACTATGACTTATGTGGATCAAGTGTTGTAAAACCACTACCCCTGACCAGCTAAATCTGGCTGTGAGAGAACTGTTTTAACACAATCTGGCTGAGAGTGAGAGGGCACCAATCAGGTGCTCATGCCAGTCAAGCTCAGCGACCTAGCTATCGTCGGATCAATTGTTTTCAGCAGCTATTCGTATTTTCGCCCGATTTTACCAGCAAACATGCTTTTCTGAATATCCTCTTTGGCAGCCCACTGAAAGCCCAGTGAGGCCGGTGTAGGTTATTTCGACACTGCTAACGCTGCACTCTATGGCGGCGGGGTGTAAATAACAGTCTGGACCAGACAATCCCGTGACTGACATGAGCATCTATCTATGCAACTGGGATGCAGTGATATGTGTCAACCAAGTCAAACCAAAGGCTGAAGATGTTATTCATGGGTTCCACGGGAGGTAAAACCGCTAAACCGCCACAGCATACCAAACCAACAAAAATGTGGCCAGTATATAGGTTTATTCATTCATGTTACATGAACTTCAAACACCTTCAAGCATATCTTTAAGACGCAGTGACCTTGACCTCTTGGCCCGAGGGTTGACGATATAAGAAGCCGATCGGCTGGTGCCGGACTCTAGGAATGATTCTGGAACAAAAGTTTGAAAACATGTTAAACTCCCGCCATTTGCGCTTTGAATTTTATCATTATTTTAATTATTGTACCCAAAATTTTTGAATTCAAACATGTTTCATGCCGCTTTCAGCAATATTGCCGTTTCCGGTGTCCCCCGCCCTGATGTTGCTGGATTACTGTGCTCACTTCAACAGTCTGGAGCGTAATTATTAAATAAGGCAATACGGCAGTAGAATAAAGAATTGTTTGATTGTGCATGCCACTAGCACTATTCCAGCTGTTTGGATACTACCTGCCACTAGCACTATTCCAGCTGTTTGGATACTACCTGACAACGCAATGTAACGATTTTCCAGCTGTCTGACGAAGGACTGTAAATAATAGAATGTACCTACACCGTTCTATATCCGTTATGCTGAGTTCCAATGATTCGTCTCTTACCACATGGATGCAACTACCGACCTTCCGCTCTCCGGTAGATAATGAAGGGAGTCACTACGTTAGGACTGGACAAACCAGTGACCAACATCATGAACATCGACTTAAGCAACTGTCCATACCATGACGTCAACCAAGTCAGCTACTCTGAAAATATATGGCTACCTTCTGTGAACCTCAAGTCTCTGTGAGACCTGTATACCAAGTTTAATACAGAAACGGGCAACGGTACACGACAGAACCGTTACAATGCCGACTGCTAAAATCATCTGGGCCTCTGGCTGGTAACATCGGGGCTAAATTGTTCCAATC
The DNA here is from genome assembly GCF_037392515.1 of Haliotis asinina. Classification (NCBI taxonomy): domain Eukaryota; kingdom Metazoa; phylum Mollusca; class Gastropoda; order Lepetellida; family Haliotidae; genus Haliotis; species Haliotis asinina. The sequence goes on from NC_090280.1 coordinate 4,104,573, forward strand.
TCCAAATTACAGTGATTTACCTTGTTTTTCAAGCTCCCGTTTCTTTCTGTCACGAACACAGGCCCGCTGAAAATACATAGGTTACATTTACTCTGAATGAATCCAGTCAAATGCTGCACTCAGGCGTGTAGCAATGCGTACTATATAACAATAAACGTGTGGACCAGACAATCCAGTGTGAGCATTAACATTAGTCTGAGCAGACAGACAGACAGACAGCCGGGACACCTCTTCCCACAAACACTTGATGCCGAAGGCCAGTTCAATACGGATTGTGACCAGGAGCTTGTCAAACGTGGCAGTTTGGTCCAACTAGTCAAAACAGTTTGAAGAGAGCCCAAATCTGCTTGATGTTTTACGAGAATGGAAAAATTAATTTATTACAGTCATTATTGTCTGCTTCGCAGGAAGGAACAAAAAGGTTGCAGTACATTCCTGAACTCTGCCTTGATCTACCACAGGTCTACATATAGCCCCCACTGAATAACAAATGATTAATCTCTTACTCTTGGAACCTTGTTACACAGCAACATATATCATATCTGGGATCTCACTTTCTTAGTAAAGTACAAATTTTAGTACTTTGCTTTGGTCGAGTCCCATTCGGGATTCGAACCCGCACCCTCAAGAGTCAGGCACCTAATCGCCAGCATACAAAGTCAGCCGCCTAGCCCGCTCAGCCACCGCGACTTCCACGAAAATGAAAATCGGACAACTGGTAGACTAGACTGAGTACTTTGGGTACCCCTGTGATAAGTGTGAATTGTTACAGTTAACATCACTGCCACATTACCTGCTGATCAGGGTTCGGCAGCAAATTTATACTCGTGAATAAAATAAATGATCTGTCTCCAAATGGGATACTGAATGGCCCTAAGTGGCTTTTGGAGGTAATTATACATACAAAACGTTTTAGCTTAATGTTACATATAAGTGGTGTAGGCTCGACTTGTACTAATTAAATAAACTAGCGAGCTCCTGCTGAAACACCTAAACGAATAATAATGTCGAACATCAAAGTGCAGGAACCCTTGATCACAGGAACCAGTAGGTATGACCAAGGGACATAACTCTACAGTGAATAGCTACGCCAAAAGCCACCCGTAACCTTCTATTACATGACTAATCTACCGTCTGTACCTACCCCATCACAGTTTCGATGACAAAGGATGATGTCACACTCGAAAGTCAGGTTTTTGTCTCCTCGGATAGAGAATCCTTTGAAATATGGGCTCGTGGCCGTCAAACCGGAAGTGATGAAACCCTGATGGGATTTGAAAACAGGTTCTACACCGCACCTGGACAGAAATCACGTAGAAAGTGGAGACTACTTGTCTGCAAAAGGTGCTTGAACTTAATGCAGTAAATAAATCCAACATGATGCCCTAAAGCATTCCTGTGCTAAATGATTTGACAAGAACTAGAGGGGTTCCAACAAGGAACACCATAGTGAATAATATTCTATTGATCTCATTGCGATAATCGATACTTAGGCACTCCGAACCAAACCGAACTGAACAATATTCAACCACAATATTCAATGCTATATTGTATGGTAGATTAGGTGGGGGCAGATAGTTACTATTGAGAGAAATGAATTGAGTATTTTTAGAGAAATGTTGTGTGGTATTGTGCCTTTAATGTCCAACAATGCAATAATTCAGGCGTCATCCACGTAATATGGAGGGACACCTTAATTCAGCCACAGGAAACCAGCAGACAGACTCGACTTACCCATCTCTAATGGCTGCCAGACGTAGATTGTGTTGAAGTCTCGTGGTGACAATGTCGCACTTCATCACCTGTAGACCCACCTCGCCCTCCTTTCCTGAAAATTTCATTTACTAAATTTCACCAAACCATTGCCAATAAAGCATTGTTGCAGGGTCGTAGTTAACTTCTTTCTTTATAGAGGGACTCTAAATGAGTGGTATATCAATATTTCAAAGTTTAAAAAATGATAAGTAAAACTATTTTCTAGGGTTGGCAGCTGCATGTTCTCCCGCCTTTTCTTGATTACCAGGGATACTTACTCGTCTCAAACACGTGAAGATGTTACAGCAATGCTATGTATACATACTACGAGCTCTCACAGAAATTGTCGTTTGGTAAATCTGCTCCAAAATAAGTCGTTTCACCTGTGTTGTATTAACCTCACCGTCAGTAACGGCATGAAGCACATACGGCCTTCCGCTTTGCAGACTGACGTTGTGCAGGTGATAACCAGCTACGTTGGTTAAGAATAACTTTATATGCTGCCCTTCAGTGGCTGATCTCTGTAACCTGGAAGTAAGACTTGAGGAGCGTTATGAAGTCAGCTACAGCGGCGTTTAAGTAACACGGGCTCACAAGAAACGGTTTCCAATCATTGGACTTTATGGGATTCAGAACGTTTTAAAGACTGGACCAAAAGGCCTGAGAACTAAGTGAAGGTGATAATCCCCTGGGGGCCATGCAATGTGTAAGGTATATAAACCTATCCGGAATCCAAGTCTAAACGTGAAAAGTCACCAAACAAACGCGACCAAGTAGAATGTGGTGGGTTTCAGGGTTGGCATATGAGGAACCGAGTATGCAAGTCTGGTTAGTAAACTAAATAACATTCTGCATCTTCAAATGAAAATATGTTTTGAATGGCGGGCGAGTGGGGTAGTGATCCATTCGTATAAGTTCACAGCTATTGTTCCTTTACACAAAACGAATGTTTCTGAGGCGAGTAAAGAATGAGTATTGTTTTATACTGACATTCCATATAATCGAAACATTTTGCTTGTACAAGGCCGTTGAGATGTAAGGTTCTATAGAAGGTACAATATGAAACTCATCCCTCATACCTTGTTTTTAACGGGCTCGAGGCGGAGTTGACAACGGCGGCAGGTAGAACTGAAACGTGAAAGACATTTTGTAGACCGAGTGGATCGGGAACTCTTTTACGTCGGACAAGGCAATAGTTGAGTCATCTGTAAAGAGTGAGTGGGTTTAGTTTTACGCCGCACTCAGCAATATTCCAGCTATATGGCCACGGTCTTTAAATATTCGAGTCTGGACCACACAATCAAGCGATCAACAGCATGAACATTGATCTGCGCAAGTGGGAACCGATGACGTGTGTCAACCAAGTCAGCGATCCTGACCATCCTGATCCCGTTAATCGCCTCTTACGACAGGTATAGTGTGGGAAGCATGGTTGTTGAAGACCTTTTCTACCACGGACTTCATGGGCCTGATCTGTAAAGAAGCGAGAGTGCACCAGATAATCCTGCGATTGCACCAAGAGCATCCATCTTCGCTATTCTGATACGAAGACATGCAACAAGAGCGAACAGCGAACCAAACCACTAGAGTCCATATGTCGCCTTTGCATGTATAAACTGCTCTACAGCACCACATGGAGCACCCTAGTGATGGTCCCCTCACTCACTTTTGACTATTCCACTTTGGTCAAACCAGGTTATCATTAATGAAAAAAGGGTTACCACCAGCTTGTGGGATATCATGTCAGGCTCGCCGACATGGTTGATGAGGAGTGAACTGGTTGTGTGTAACACTATTCCGATCATAGACCGTAGTGTGTCCTGTGAAAGTCACTGGGCCGTGAGAGAGAGAGAGTTGTTTTGACATTTTATTGCCAATATTCCAGTAGAACCACGGTGGGGGCACCAGAAATGGACTTCACACATTGTACCTATGTGGAGAATTGAACCCTCGTCTTTGGCGTGATGAGGTAACGCTTTAACCACTAAGCTACCTTGCCGCCCCTCCTTTTGAGAGATTCAAACATCAGACTCTAGTGCGAGTCCTATTGTGGATTATATGTAAGTCGACAACAATAGCCGCAACACTGCTGACCGTGGACAAACATTCTCTGAGTCAACTCACGGGTGTCGGGGGACCTTCGAGGTCTTTGCTTTTTACAGGAACTCTGAAAAGAGATAATTTCCTTTCAGGCCGTTCTATATTCCAGCAATATCATGGACGCTAGAAATAGGCGTCACCCAAAGGACGCCATTTCCTTGCTTACCGCGGTCAGGGACTCTTTGAGGTCTTCCACTCCCGCAGGAAGTCAAGGAAGTGATCATTACCTAACCCGGGGAAGTTCCAACAATCATACTGATACTCTTGAAATGAATAAACATGTTTGAAAAAAGAAAGAAGAAGTCACACATAGTGAATACTGCTAAGTCCTGATAAAGAGAAAACTATTTTTAGGACATGGATGCCAAGGAAAGTATTTATGATATAGACGCTGGGGAATGACCTTCACGATATGCACGTTAGAAAAAGGATTTTACGATACGGACTGGCGTCATACATGTCCTTCACGAAACAGACGCTGGGTTAAGGCTCGACACATTGTGTCCATGTCTGAATGGATCCCGTGAATCAGAGTATCAGGTATTTTCATGAAAGTGGAAGTTGCAATGTCAGCACGAGCATGATGCTGATCAAACCACAACAATCAGAACGACATTAGGATTCGAACCCCTTAAACCATCAATTTCTGAGAAGATCAAGACAGACGCAAAGCGCATAAGATGACTGCCCTACTAGCGTCTCCAGAATATAACGCCATAAACATACATGACCTGTTTTTTTAACACTTACCCCATCACATTGTGTTTTGCAAAAGGTGAAGTTGCAGTCAAACGTGATTGACATGTCATTTTCGAGCTGAAACATGTCGAAGTATGGACTTGTGGCTGTCAGTCCTTTCGTGACGAAACCCAGCGACGTCTTGAACACATGACCTTTGCCACACCTGTATGTAGAAAACATACCAAACACAGAAATAGTGTATTACTCTGCCTCAACGACAGCATTCCAGCTGTGTAGAGACGAAGATATAGTGTATTGTAAGGTGACTGAGTTTAGTTTTACGTCGCCTCTAAAAATATTTCAACAATTTCACGGTCTGTGACGCCGGAAATAGGTTTGACAGGTTGAACTTAATGAGCTGATTCGGCATTCATCAGTCTCTGTAATAATGATGTAAGCGTTAATCTGTAGCCTTCAATGGTGCCATGAAATTATATATTGTTCTTGAGAAATCGCGGGGGTCGCCACCGATAGAGATACTGTTTCCTCCACATGAAGTTTGTATGTTCTTCATGGACCTTTTGTTCTATAATTGACCTATCCAATCTGTTGTGGTGGATGAGGTGGCCGAGGCTGTCGTAAAATAACCTGTATCTCAGCTATATTATTGTGGGACATACGTGTAATGGCTTGCCATTCCTCAAACTTCTTAAACCAATTCTCAGCAAACTGGCTTCCATGAAAGAATTCTTAAGGCTACCAACTTTTCCATAATAAGGGCCCAGGTAGATAGCTGGTAAAGGGGCTCATGTTGGTGGTGTGAGGTCCATGTTGGTCTGGTGTGTCTCCTGTTGGACGGTTGTATCATGTTTGTGGCGTGAGGCTCATGTTGGTGTGGTGTGTCTCATTTTGTACGGATGTGGCTCATGTTGGTAGGTCTGGTTCATGTTGGTCGGGTGTGTCTCATGGTCGGGTGAGGCTCATGGTGGTCGGGGGTGGCTCATGTTGGTTGGTGTGTTTCGGCACCCTTGTTTTTCACACACGTTTCATTTCACTCAGATTCAACAAATTATATGTTTGTTCTACTGTATGCTCCAATATCTGGTAAAAACTGCCCATTTAGCGCACTACAAGTTGTGTTTACCCTGGAGTATACATGACCTCACCGCGTTTCAGCTGATATATAACCATCAAGTTTTAAGGTGTTCCCATTCTGTTTCTTTGTAGTATACATCGATTTACAGCCCATGCACCCGGGTTATTTCTCCATCACGTTACGTAATTACACAGACAGGCAGGTGTGACAAAAGTGTGGGTTGTGGGTGGGAAACAAACTGCATCTATGGCTGACTGGATCAGACGGAAACCGGTGCTAACTCAAGTGCTGCTTTGTACTTGGACGAACTGAGCCATAACATTTTCAACTCTGTTTTTCTTAAATATGGCTTCTCAGGGACTGTAACCACGTGTAACATCTCGGTATTTTCAAGACAAGTAACCTCTACAAAGAAAATCCCTTTGCCAGTCCAACCAGAACACGAGATGCTTGGCTCTCTCAGTATTCTTACCCGTCTTTTATCACTTGATATCGTTCTCCTGTTGTTTTGCCAACAGCCTCACAAGACGTTATTCGGAAACCCTTCTCCCCGGAAGAACCTATCAAGAAACATAAGGAACAAAAGTCAAGGCTACAAGTCTTATCCTCTACACTAGTACAAAACCCATCCACGGGAGGAACGTGGATCACTCAATCAGTGTCTTGGCTGCCACCGCTCGACAATAGTAAACACAAAATGAGACGCACCTGATTTCGGCATGTCGAAAACAAACTGACACGTTAGGTTCTGAATACAAATGATTGATAGTCGATACTGCATATGCGTCTCTATCAGATATTAAATGAGACCTGACAATAGTTCAAATGCAGTCAAACCCACATCGACCAACCGCGTCAAGACATCACCCGGAAGTACTGTGTGCAGACTGACAAAGATTGCAGATCAGTTTCCCTGGACAGACAGTCCGAACGAACCCAAAACATTCGCACGAACGCACCACTTGAACACCGTGGATAGCGATTCGTGAAAAACGTGTTACACGGCCACTGAGCAGGGCGAGTTTTTAGATGTTTTCGTTAGGGCAGCCACACTGTCGGTGCCAAATCAGGGCACAAGTCTTAGAAGCCAAATAAGGACTTCAATTTAAACCACATGGTGGTTCAGTGGTCACATGAGCACCGTGTGGTGTATCGTGTATCGTGTATCGTGTCAAATCAGGGCATGTTGGGGGATATAGTGACGTTGAAATATTTCGTTGATTCAAAGGTATGCAAGTAAAACTACACGAGCTTTGAAATTGTTGAGTTATTTTTAAGTCTTCCACTGCCGCTCAACATTCCCCGTGTCGTCATGAAGAACTATACCGAATAAAGATTAGGATCCTCAATAGTTTTGGTTGTACTGTGTATATCAGTTTCGTATGGAAGTCTGATCACGTTTTTTTCCCCATCAACATTACTTTGAACATCAATCGCATCAAACATATGGACGTTCTTCTTTGATAGGCATTTTAGAGGTCGAGGTGACGAAGAATGACAATTTTATGGATATACAACTTCAGTAGTCTCCGAAAGGTCACTTTTCCACATAGACTCTAACGGGGAAGGTAAGCAAGTAATAATTTTACAAATGGAGTTCTGTTTACCATCACACCACCATACACCGATGGTGTCATAACGTTACTCTAGGCGGCACCACCATACACCGACCGCGTCATGACGTTACTCTAGGCGGCGTAAATGTACAGTCACTCAGTGTGAAATGAAGACACGTACCGTCGGTGGAGGCGATGAGAAGAACCTTCCTCCCTACAGAGATCTTGCCTTTCAGACTGTGCTTCGCTATGTCAGTGACAGATAGTTTCAGTTTCGATTCGGACTTCTGACTTGAACTGGACTTCTGACCTGAACTGGACTTCTGACCTGAACTAGACTTCTGACTTTTGTACGTGCTTCCGTTCTGTGCGATCACTCTGAAACATTACAAATAATGCATACCATGAACCACAGTCGCGAGGCCACCGAGCGAGTGAGTGGCTGAGTGAGTGAGCTAGTATGCTATTACGTCGCTTTTCGCAATTTTGCAGCAACACCACGGCGAGGGACACCAGAAATGAGCTTTACACATTGTATCCATGTGGGGACTTGAACCCGGGTCGTCAGCGTGACGAGCCACTAGTTTACCCACACAAAGGAACGCCCAGGAAGATACTTTGCCCACTACACCATGAAGCGGTTTGTGTTTTAGGGGAAGGCACTTCTACTCACCTTCCCTTTATTTGTTTCTTTCCGCTGGTTTTCGAACCTCTAGCGTCCAAGGTGCAGATAACAGTAACTATCTCCTCTTCCTCTTCAAAGGAGATGATTATTCGAATGAAAAACACTTCGGTATCTCCACGTTGCTTCAAAAGACAAAATATGTTCAAGTAAGATTTGGTCAGAGTAAACACCGGGGTAAATATACCACACGGAAAAGAAAAGCAACTCCGCCTTAGAGAAAATTGCGTTTCTTTTGCTGTATTTTCTGCAACCAAAATGACAGTTTTCATTGTCTTAACACCCTGTTACACAACCAGCAAAATTAATTTCTAACACTCTTGTTTACCTTGAATGTGCAGTCTCTGATCAATTTGCCACCCGGATAGGCAGCTTCAAGAGTCAAGATAGTGCTGTTCACGTCGGTGAATCCCACCGGCGTTACGTCCTCACAGAAGGCGTTGGCGTCCACGTCCACGTCATGTTTGATTGTGATGGTGGCTCCTTCATGTGGATTAGTTGAGCACAGAGGCGTCACTGCAACAGGGTGGGGTGGGGTCATTCTTTGCGGTGAGTATGAGCTTGGCAAAAAGCTGCCACCAACAGTGTATCAGTTATATCACAGTTAGCTTACGTGAACTGAGTGTGTTGAGTTTCATGCCATTTTGAGAGCATGTCAGTTATATCACGAGCTGCACGGTGCTGACAATCCAATGAACAATTAGAAAACGGGTTCAAACCTACTATATTTTTAGCATGACTATGGGACAGCGAGTAAGCATGAATGTGTGTGATTTTCTGCAGCGTTTAGCAATAATCCACCGAAGTCACGACTGGGGACACTGGCATTCGGCTTCACAGATTGTAACCACGTGGCGAATCGAACCCAAGGTTGGGCGTGACGAGCGAACGCTTTAACTACTAAGCTATCCCACCGACCCCCTAACGGATAACTCTGTACAACGAATTATGGCGCGACAGTCGACTAGGTAATCAATACCCCATAAAATGGGAAAACAACCTAAGGTGTGAGGTTTGACAAACTTAATAAAACCACGCTTAATCACTTTGCTGTCAACGATAAAACGGACACCATCAATTGTAAGGCCCTACAGTTTCCACAATCACAGGTGTATATAATGTGAAGATGTAATTATTGCAAACTACTCACCCTCAGGAGTCGATGCTGCAGTTACACCCTGCAACAACCAGTAGTGAGTGAGTGAGTCGTACTTCAAGTCACTTCAACAATATTCAAGAAAAATCTTAGACGAGGGAGCCAGCGAAAGGGGAGCCAGTATGGGCTTCAGTGTGAAGTCTTTACCATTTGGCTTCCCCTGTCAGATACATGGAATACCCAGGGTCCGGGGAAATTGGGTTACCGTCCTGTCTAAAATTACTGCACCTACATGTGCGTCGGACGAGTAGCATCATACAACGTTGCTGTCTCACAGGAATAGCTCATCTAGACATTGTACACACCGAGCTGACCAGGGTATCCCTGGTGACATTTCAGCCATACGGCGGGGGTCTGTAAGTAACCCACTGTGGTCCACAATAACCAGTGATTACTTGGACCATGATAATTTGCATTGATGAGGGGTGCAACGCCTCCAAACACAAACGAAGTAGTCGTCATTTAACACTCTGTAGAGGTCTGGGGCTGTAGTTGTTCGACACGAACCTATTCAGTCAGATTTCAATACAAATGCTCTTTCTCTCGCAGAAGGTGAACATCGTGTCTAAAACAATTTGAGAGGTTCCAGCAAATTATTGATAATTTAAAGTTGGTTTGTCGGTCATTATATTGGGGAAGAGATATGAAGGATCAATCAACAAAGATCCCAGACCTCCACAACCCCTTCCAAAAACAATAATAAAAATGAAATGTACAAATCAAAATCAAAATATAAAACAACAAAGAGCATATCAAAACAAACAGGAACAGCTGAACAGATACCAAGAATGTTCAAGGTGTTTTGAAACGTCATAGAAGCATTCGTAAAATGATAAATTATCATTATCATTACAATTATCATACCGAGTCAAACAACAACAGTGTCTTCAGTGGTCTGGGCAGGGTAAGAGCAAGAGCCATCTTTTAAATTGAGTGAGTTTAGTTTTACGCCGCTCTCCGCAATATTCCAGCGGTCAGAATATATGGCAGATCTCTGTAAATATTCGAGCTCAGACCAGACACTCCAGTGATCAACACTGAACATCTGTCTACTACATTTACGCATGGTCCAACTGGGAGATGAACATTCGAACTATACTATGGGTGCATTGTCCTCAGACAGAATTGTTTACCTAAATGTCCCTAGTACATAATCATATGAGGATGAATGTTTGTACAGCGTAATACAGTAGCAATTAATGTCACAGGAACACCGAGAATGTTTACCTGGGGTTCAACCGAACAGACTGCCACGTTCAAACACACCACGTATAGCAGACATGCCAGCAACATTGAAAGAATACCATCAGTACTGAACTGAAAGATACACCGGCAATACTGATCTGAAAGATACCAACAGAACTGAAAGACACACTAGCAGTTCTGCACCGAAAGACATACAAGCAATACTGATCTGAAAGACATACCAACAATACCGACAGTAAACACAGGACTGCTGTCATGGTTGGTACTTGCAATTGACGGAACTGAAACAGACAAATTGGTATTTTCAGTTCTGCTGCTTCCCAACAAGCTTAAAGGGTTCGAGTTCATGAACTCATGAGGATGTTCACAACGAGGCGGGTAGCGGAAGTGACGTACATTAGGCGGGAGTTACGTAAGGTACTCTTTCACATGTTAAAAGGTAATATGTCAACAAACAAGCTAAAAACAACACACACAAAAAAAAACATCAACAAAAAAACAAAAACAAAACAAACAAACTCAAAACAACATATTGTAACCACTGACAGTGTAATTCATACCCGAACCCCTCTATTTTCTTTTTACATTGTACATTTGCTCCAGGGGAGCCCTTACCCGGTGTAATATTCCAACTTTGTAATAAGTTCATTGTTTGTATTTTTTCTCTTACCCTGTTCTAGTCCATTGAATGTATAGTTAGTGTATGGTATGCATGTCGGTTTGTAATTTTGGTTATTGATGAGGGTGGAGGGTACGGAAGAAACCCTTACCCGCCTAGACATATCCGGGATAAAAAGAATAATCAAACTTTAGTATGACGCTAGGTGGCCTAAAGACGTTTACGGGATTCCTCGTTTAGCCATGAGCGGGTTTCACAAGCTGGAAAATAGCATAACATAATAACTGCAACGAATCTGCAACAAAATCCTCATAAACAATGATAGCAATAAGCAACAGAATTATTACGAAATTAGCTTTGCCAAGCGTCACCCTACATGTTAGTACGATGCAGAGCGCATATCCCACGCCTCCGTCGACTTGGCTGCCGCCTGTGCTGATCAGTCATTCACGTCGGCTTCACTTACAGGCGGAATAATTCTTATTGTTACATTAGTTTCAATTACATGAAAAGTAGTAAGAAGTTTCATATCTTCAAGAAGAGTCACTTTATCATCACATAGCGTACCTTTGGTGTATGTTTAGATTATTTTCTCTATGTTGGATAGAACCAAAACTTCCTTGGAGATAATCTTGATGATAAAGGCATTTGATAAATACAGCCGTAATAAAATATGAAGGTCGCACTTAGCACTGAGATATTTGGATGCATACTCATTAACGGTTTTAACTAATTAGCAGAGTGTATGTCAAACCGGAAACACCATGCCCGGTATTACTTTGCACGGGTATAAATATAGTGTGAGTCGCACGAGACGAATACACACACGTTCAACATGTGCTTAAAAACGATGTGGTGTGCCTCATATTCGATGACCAATAACATGTATGTATCGCGTAGACTCTCAACCAATTACTCATATTTAGCAGTTCAATAAAATAACAGTTATTTTATTTTCGGGATAGGTATGTGAACACTGGGCTTCATACAAGACGCGTCAAGTTGCGAAAAAGGTGAGTGAAATTGTTTTCGACTATTATGTTACATGAAATGGAAATTGCTTATTGCGTTTTGAGACTTTCTGGACCATTCCATACCCGTCTTCAAAACGATACACTTTCTGGCCCTTCACTGAGGTTTCTATTTATATACATTCTGGATTTCCCCTTTGGAACGTTGTCAATAATACTGCTGGTACAAACACTAACATGGGTGCACACACAATTATTAATAACAAAAAAAAAGAAACTAATGTATTGCATATTTTGGACATATTACATATCACATAAAATCAAGTGAATGGTCCTGAAACAGGTGAATGCCCCACTTCAAGGTCCAGATATCGTGGTTAATGCCATGAAACATGTACCCCATCTGTCATTGATGTTTTGCTTACCACTGTGTTAAACATTCGGCGACCAAGGCACACTGGGTTGTATGGTATTGTGTTACTTACAGAAACTCTATTCACAGAGTGTATATATTTGATTCTTTGAATATGATTGTGAAAATGACTGCTTCCAAACATATATATGTGACAGACCTTACTATAGGTCTTCTGTGGTGATACAACTCACGGACAAAGTATGTACTAAGATAAACCTTGACAGAAAGCATTTAGTAAATACATTTTCTTATACATGTATTACTTTTCCAAAGCCTCTGAAGACATTAATGAAAACTTGTTTTTTTATGATTATTAAAGAGATTAGAAAATAAACATACTGGTTGGTTCAGATAGAGAATTTACAAGTTGATAGGGCCATGTTGTCAGTTAGGTAAATACATATTTATTCAATACTGAGATGGTATGATTTAAACTGCTACATTTTTATTTTGCAAACAATGGGTTCATATTCCATTCTTTTGAGGTGGATAATGAATGATAGTAATAAGATGTCAGGAAAGTAAGGGGATGTAACTCGAAATGCTATTGTTCTGAGGTAAGTATGTAAAAGAGTCACACATAAATACTTGTAAAGAAATATCATGTGTTTGTGAAGCAGACGACCCACAGCGCCATGCAGTGGTTGACCACGCACCTGTTTGGGCAGGTTTTTATTATCTCTTAAACAGTACTTTAACATTCTTTATATACATTCCCATCGTGTATTGAGGCGACAATACGTATAAAGAAAACATACTTTGTATTATTTTGATCTGGTTTGGCCACTTGTATGTGAGTGAACAGACCAACTACAACAGGCAGATACAAGAGTTACCTCCTTCCACGCAGATAACTATTAATTCTTAACACCTTTCAAAGTATTTTTAATGCGATACATAAGATTTTTTTATAATTTTTTTACCCAGATTATTCATCAGCAAGCAACTTTCCATATTCGTCCGTAATTCTACATGTACAAGACGAACGTTTGTTCTGTAATGCTGCACGCAATAATGTTCAGGTTATGTAACGGTCCAGATAAGATTATGATGATGACCGACATCTGCAGCTATCTCCACTATCGGGATACCATGACATGTATAAACCAAGCCATCCTGGCACACGACTGTCACAGAGAGCTGGTGAAGGCCAGTTCTAACCCGGATGTTTGTGAGGCACATGATATACTTGAAATCATACAAACCGATTTGTCCATTCAAGAGATTAAATTCTGAATAAAGCTTTTAGGATAAACGAGGCCGTACAATCTTAAGTTGAAACAGGATAAGAAGTTTGTTCGTTGCTTAACGTTGTGCGCTCTTCAATATTCCAGTCTCGACCAGACATCCAGAATGAACATCGGGTTAGGTAATTGTGATATGATGACATGTCAGCGAGTCTCCTCACAATCGCCTCATCGCCTCTTACGACAAGCATGGGTTGCTCAAGATCGTCCCGGGTAAAAAAAAATAATCACGACTGAGATTAGAAGATATTGCAACACAACATGCTAACTTGGACGGGCGTATTACCGCAAACAATATGAATATATGGAGGAGGGTTTCCAGTACTTACACACACAGACACCAACCATCTGCCTCAGTGCCGTCTGTGGTGACCGGACACAAGCGTGCAGAGCGTGCCCTAGCAGCCCGAACGTAAACCCGTGCAAACCCTGCACAAAATATGAAGATTGGTAGCCAAGATCTCTTCTCAGCCAAGTTCTCTTCAGACAGCGCTTAATTTTAATAGTTTAACATAACAATGAGTTTGTCACTTCCTCCAGGGGCGTAACTACTATTGTAATTAAAAAGCCTTGCTCACACGTGATGTTTATTAAATAGAATACAAGTTACTAATTCTTGCCCAAAATACGGCAGATACAGAACAATATAAAGTTTTTACATCCTATTACACGAAAAAACCGCTTGCTTCGCGCCTGACCTCTAAGTTTGGTTAGCCCCAGTTGTATGAAACAAATAGTTCATAGGGACATCATAAAGAGACTGCTAACTCCGCATAGTTTTAAGTGGTCCACTTGCGATGAACAACGATTAATTGTTGTCATTAATTGTGTAGTTTTGACCAAAACAGTCTGAAAGGGGGCCGTGGTGTGATGAAGTTAAATTAAAGTTGGTTAAAGTGTTGGCTCGTCATGCCGAAGACTCGGGATCGATTCCGATCTGGGTAGACAATGTGAAGCCCATTTTTAGTGTCCTCCGCCGTGATATTGCTGGAATATTGCTAAAGCATACTTACTCACTCACTCACTCCGGGGACCACTGTGTCACTGAGGCAAACTTGCACATGAAGTAGTCCCGGATGATGCTAGATCACACGAGTGAAAGATCAAGTGTAGTCTTCAGGAAAATACGGTGTTTCACCATAAATTACCAGATAACGGTACGTACAGTCCACGTCTGGAAAATGTCTTCTCCTTTGCCATGATTACATGTAATGGGCGTGGTCACACATGATTTTAAATGTTCCGCGATCTAACAAATAATATCACATTTGTATGTACATACAACATACATATGTATTTGTATCACCCTCTCTGTCTCTCACTCTATTCCATCACTCACTCTCTTTCTCTCGCTCTATCGCATTACTCACTGTCTTTGTCTCCCACACTATCTCATCACTCACTCTCTTTGTCTCTCACTCTACCTCATCACTCACTGTTTCTCACTCTGCCTCGTCACTCTGTCTCTCACTCTAATCCATCACTCTTTCTCACTCTACCTCAATCACTCTGTCTCTCACTCTACCATCACTCTCCCCGTCTCTCTCTGCCCCATCACTCTCTGTTTCTCACACTACCCCATCACTCTCTGTTTCTCATTCTACCCCATCACTCTCTGTTTTTCACTCTACCCCATCAATCTGTCTCTGTCTCTCACTCTACCCCGCCACTGTTTCTCACTCTACCATCACTCTCCCCGTCTCTCACTCTACCCCATCACTCTGTTTCTCAATCTACCCCACCACTCTCTGTCTGTCACTCTACCCATCACTCTGTCTCTCACTCTACCCCATCACTTTTCCCACTCTGTCTTTCCCTCTCCCTCTGTCACTGACACTCTCACCTTCTACATATTTCACCCCGTCATTCTGTCAGTGGTATTTAATCACCCTCTATTTGCCGGATGTTCCCGAAGCTGTACGTGCACAGTGTAATGAGCCGCGTGTCTGGCAGTAGCTGTGAGTCTGTCTCATCAGTGTCATATACGAAGGTTTCAGTGATACATCTCATTCGATGTTTCAGTCGGAGGTAGCCGGTTGCCGGCCAAGACCGATTGTCCTTCAGTATGAACATCAGCCTTAGACTGTGTAGTTGGGGCAGATAATGCAAGTGGATTCATTTGAAAGTAAGTTCTTTAACCTTCATAGTTTATTGCTGCCTATTACGTCATTAATAGCACGCATACACACCCGCACGCAGACGCACATGCGTATACATGTGCGTGCGCGTGTATGTGTTTGTATAATTATATCTATTTATATGTGTGTGTTGCTTTAGTTACAATAATGGTACAATATGCTACAATTATTTCGTGTGGTTCCCCAACATAATGTCAGCACAGACAGCAAATATTTGATACGAAATGGAAGAGTGAGTGAGTGAAGTTTGACGCAATTTTCCAGCAATAGCAAGACGGGGGACACATGAAATGAGCTTCACACATTGTATCCATATCGGGAATCAAACCTGGTTCTTGGGTTGACGAACGAACGCTTTAACCACGGGGCTACCCTACCGCCCCTGAAATGAGATGAAATGGCATTCCACACCAGACAATAGTTCAAGGTTCTATAGGACTTTAAGAGTCTTATTCAACCAGAAAAAAATCTTGTCTATATTAACATATATATCTCTCAGACGTCCATATGTATTCAACATAAAATAACAATATAGATAAAAGAACAATAATGCCCACCTAAAGACTAAAGAGGTTATGCCCATCATATTATTCAACCATTACAATGACATTGTTAATTGTTATATCCATTTAATTAAGATCTAAGAAACAAGCTTTTACCAGAAAAATAAAAATGACCTGTATCTGTTGTTATTTCTCTTGAGAAGACGAATGAAATATACAAATAAACTTCACCATTAGTGAGTGAGTGAGTGAGTGAGTGAGTTTAGTTTTACGCCGCACTCAGCAATATTCCAGGCATATGGCGGCGGTCTGTAAATAATCGAGTTTGGACCAGACAATCCAGTGATCAACAACATGAGCATCGGTCTGCGCAATTGGGAACCGATGACATGCGTCAACCAAGTCAGAGAGCCTGACCACCCGATCCCGTTAGTCGCCTCTTACGACAAGCATAGTCGCCTTTTATGGCAAGCATGGGCTGCTGAAGGCCTATTCTACCCCGGGACCTTCACGGGTTCCATTAGTCAGTGAAAGCTAAAGAGAGAGTTGTACTGTGAGCTTATCACTGAAGAAACCATGGAGGCAAACTATGTTTTAGAACTGAATCACAAATTTATGATTAGTTATAACTCCCTTCTAATGCTCAATGTACAAAAACAAAGACAGACTGATTGTTAAGGAGAAGGAACTGCGTTTATAAACGTGGAGCGTCTGTTTTTGTTTCTGAAATACGAACATTCGCGCATATGCTCTTTAACTGCGTGAAACACGTGGCGTTGAGCCTGTCAGAGAATTAAAGTGAAAATAGATTTATCAGTGTTGAGAGTTTAATTCATAGAACAATGTGTAACTCACACATCCGTGTGTGTGTGTTTGCGTGCGTGCGTGTGCGTGCGTGTGCGTGCGTGTGTGTTTATATATAGATAGATATGTGTGTGTATGTGTGTGTGTGTGTGTGTGTGTGTGTGTGTGTGTGCGTGTGTGTGTGTAGAAAGATAGATGCGCAATTACTATCATTGTATCCTCTGGTGTAAACACTCTTCGGCTAACTTAGTGTGCATATGACTATACACATGGCTTTCCAAACGCTTAGCTTCAGTTAATAATCATGCAAGATTTACTCATTAAATGTTGTACCTGTCTGTCATGTATAACATTAACCGTGAACATCCGTGCTTGTTAACGAACGAACGAACGACAACGAACGGGGTCGCTTAACCTCGTTGACACATATCGTATC
Organism: Haliotis asinina; assembly: GCF_037392515.1. Taxonomy (NCBI): domain Eukaryota; kingdom Metazoa; phylum Mollusca; class Gastropoda; order Lepetellida; family Haliotidae; genus Haliotis; species Haliotis asinina. The sequence continues at coordinate 4,121,938 of NC_090280.1, forward strand.
CTCACTGCGTAGATCTATGATCATATAGCTGATCACCGGGTGGTCTGGTTCAAACTCGGCTATTTACAGACCGCTGTCATATAGATGGAATATTGCCAACTCATAGGGTTATTACTTGCATGTGAAATACACACAATAATTCATCATTATCGAATCACTTGGGGGCTTCGTGCAGCGGCTGACACTACGTCAAGCCAAACCGCCAACGCCCTTTAAAATTTCTGTGAAACAAACTTAACTACATGTATATACTTTCGAAAATCGTATTCGTGTTTATGCATGATGAACGCAAACGAACAGCGCCAGCATGACTACCCCGCCAGTATTTCACTAATATGATTGCGGAATGTCATCACAATAGCAACTTGCATGTCAGTCATGAATCACAGTTAATGCTCCAATCGTTTATTCAACTTACATTACCTCCACATCTAGGCTTGGGGTGAATTCATAACCCTGACGATCAGTGCCAGTACATACATGGGAAATCGATTGCAAGGACTTGATTATGATGGCAGCTTTGTTAAGACATTACACACAGCCAACTGTGGCGGGGATATTGAAGCCATTAGGTCTAACAAAGGCGTGTATGGTTTTACGCCGCTTTTAGCAATATTTCTGAAATACCACGGCGGACTTCAAACTGAATCCCGGAACAGACTTTGAAATGATAATTGCAACAATTCATATTAGGTGGGCCGGCAATGTGACAGCACGACATATTTGGACTTGAAAATTCTCATTGTGTCGAATTGCCACCCTTTTGTTGAATGCAAAAATGTTATTCAAATCTTGACAATGCGAGGTACCTACAAATGCCCCAAATATGGCATTGTCGCACTTCTCTTAATTTTACCACTTTTTGCTTCTTTTTGTACCGGATTTCATACCCAACATATTCCCATACTCCACACAGATACATAGTCAGTTGTTCTGAATGATCTGATGACTAAAGGACTGCATCAGTCCATGGAACACTGTATTTTCAGCAGAGATGTCGCCAACTCACAAACAATTACCTTTTACTCCAAATGATTTACTGAAAACGGTACCACTCCATTACCGAGATTTCAGTGTGGCATTGTTTAACAATATTGTTGACTAATATATGACACGTATTAATGGATAACGACTTCTTGATATCCTTTATGGGACATTTCAGAGCATATGAGCTCAAATAAGAAGAATGCAAAAAGGTTGTTATACATTACTAAACGCGCAATGCATTCGTGTTCCTCGAACTTCATTATGGACATCTGAATTGAGAACTGAATTGAATTTTAACCTGCATGTTCGGTTACTTTTGCCTCTGAGTATATAAAGTCTCTTTCTATGGGACTAGTTGGGTCGATAAGTCAGTGGCACCAGTGACAGGTAGACAAACATGTTTATTAGAGGTGATCACCGTATTCAGTGTACATTGTGTTAATGGCATGATGTTTTGTTTGATCTCGTGGGAGCCTCTGATTGTGATGAGTATGGATAAACATTCCTTTATTTACACAACCCATATCATGTACAGTATTGGGGCTCGCTAACGATTGTCTGATCTGATCTAACAAGCGAAAGTGAAAGTGAACTGAATGTGTGTGTGTGTGTGTGTGTGTGTGTGTGTGTGTGTGTGTGTGTGTGTGACATCTACTTACCACCAGACCGACCCCCTCTCAACTTCACATCTGAATATCATTCATGTATGTCAAGATTCATGTTTTAAACCTAATCCCCATTCCCTTGATAATCCCGAAAAAAATGAATTACTGTTGGGGTTAATAATTTGTCGTGACAAAGGTATTAGAAATCCCCTATGAACCAGCAAAATATTACACTGACAAGCCTAAAATATTCAATAATGTGTATTATGCAAAGAGCAAGATGCAATGATTCACAAGAGAGGTTTCTTGTACAATGCAACTGAGTCAGTTCTAAAGTAATGAGTCACAAATATAATATCAACTCACCAAAGTCTTGGTATGCAGTGAGGCGCATTTCTACTAAATCTTTCACAGCGAGCTTTCTTGAATGTAGGTCAAGTGTTGACAAAGAGGCAGACAGATGTAGGTATCCCGAATGATATAGTCACTGATTCCAGCGAAGTATGGAACTCGATCGGTGAAAACACACCCATGATGCACAGAAGACTGCCCAAAGGCAGGCAACTCCAAAGCGCTACCTTAAAAGGCGTGAAGCGAGAGAGAGTATTTGTACGATTATTGTGACCTTTCCTTGTTTTTTCTCCTGGTAGGTGGCGCAGATTCAGCTGCTGATAAGCACAAGATGAATGCAAACACGTACTATCTATTTGAATTGTACTGACCTCTTCTTGTGATGCAAATACTTTCAGATCTCGTACAAAAACAGTACTTCACAGGCGTAATTGACGGACGTGACCACAGACTCACTAACACAATGTGAGTCACAGCAAGCAAAGTAGCAATAGAGTACAACTTCTTTCATATCTGGCGATCGTGTTATCAGCTTATTAACAGTATATGGATCTATACCAAAGCGTCGACACATAGACGATGTAATCCATGCAACTGCTTCCTCAAAGTATTTTCTAATGTTGAAAACGCAACATACATTAGTACCTCTCGCCTTCATCAAACAGGTGTTATTTCGTTGAAGAACTGTCTTTCACATGTGGCATTGTTTCATCCCACCCGAACGAGCATTGACAACTCTCCTCAATAGAGATTAAGTTATGATATAATGACAGAAAACTGTCAGCTCTAGGTTTTCATGGTATATGTTCATGTCTATCCTAAAACTGTTATGGGTGGACGGTATTACAACAGGAGTGAAGGTAATCCTAAACAGAATTGTAACAAACTATGGTGCTTATCACATGAAAGTGTTTAACGGCGGAAACCTGCTTCTTTGAAGTTTGTCTTTCTATTGCAGTCATGTGGTCTGTGTTGGTGTATCTCGGCGGTATGATGTGGGCGTCTGCTGGAGGTGAGATATATGTATTATGAACCGCCAGGATGAAGCAGTCATGTAGACTGTGTAGGTGTTTCTAGGTTGCATGATGTGGACGTCTGCTGGAGGTGAGATATATGCATTATGAACCGCCAGGATGAAGCAGTCATGTAGTCTGTGTAGGTGTTTGTAGGTTGCATGATGTGGACGTCTGCTGGAGGTGAGATATATGTATTATGAACCGCCAGGATGAAGCAGTCATGTAGTCTGTGTAGGTGTTTCTAGGTTGCATGATGTGGACGTCTGCTGGAGGTGAGATATATGTATTATGAACCGCCAGGATGAAGCAGTCATGTAGTCTGTGTAGGTGTTTCTAGGTTGTATGATGTGGACGTCTGCTGGAGGTGAGATATATGTATTATGAACCGCCAGGATGAAGCAGTCATGTAGTCTGTGTAGGTGTTTCTAGGTTGTATGATGTGGACGTCTGCTGGAGGTGAGATATATGTATTATGAACCGCCAGGATGAAGCAGTCATGTAGTCTGTGTAGGTGTTTCTAGGTTGTATGATGTGGGCGTCTGCTGGAGGTGAGATATATGTATTATGAACCGCCAGGATGAAGCAGTCATGTAGTCTGTGTAGGTGTTTCTAGGTTGTATGATGTGGACGTCTGCTGGAGGTGAGATACACTCTTCATGAAAAAGAAACGGAAAACCTAAATATCAATGAAAATTTGGTGTTGTTCAAGGACGTGTAGATCAGCGGAGAATAGAGGTACACGAATGAAATTTTGTGGAGCAATGCATTGCTATCTTGTCCATGTTTCTTGAGAATAACAGTCATCAGAGTCATTACTGTTGTTAACCAGGTGGTGTTGAAGTCAGTACCTCGTATGACCACCTCCACCTGCTACCACTGCCCTACACCTCCTAGGTACAGATCGAATCAGTCTTTGGATTCTTTTGTTGTTCTCCATTCCTCCTGCAGCATGTGAAACAACTGTGGACGATTCTGTGGTGGATTACGACGTCGACGTGTATCGATCTGATCCCAAAGGTGTTCGATTGGGTTTAGATCGGGGGATCTGGAGGGCAAGGGGAGGGTATTGATGTTGTTGTTGGCCAGGTAGTCCATGTTGGCACGTGCTGTGTGGGTCATGACGTTGTCCTGTTGGAAGAGCTGTCGTTGACGGTCACCAAGGTGAAGGTCGTGCGGACGTAGAATCTGGTGTATGTATCGATATTCAGTCAGATTGCCATGGACAAGTTTCCATTTGCATGTGTATGAGATACCCCCCACACCATAACACTCATCAATCTGTCCACCTGTCTGATGGGAGTTAGGAGTAAAACGTTCATGACGTCGTCTGTAGACACGGTCTCTACCATCAGGTCGCCTGAGGAGATAGTGGGATTCATCGCTAAACCCTATGCGTCTCCCGTTTGCCAGGTTCCTTGGCAGCACCATGTTACACCATCTTACACGTCGACGTCGATGTAGTCGTGTCAAGGAGGGGGCAACTTTTGGACGTTTGACACGTATTCCTACTTTTCGCAGACGGTTCCTGATTGTCTGATCGGACACTCTTCGGGCTCCAAACTGTTCTTGTACTGTGTCCCGGGCTATATGATGTCGGTTAGGTAGATGGGTTACCCGGATGTACTGATCTTGGGCAGGTGTAGCGACTCTGGGTTTTTCTGACCTTGGACGGTAATTTGTCGAATTTGTTTAACGTAATCGATCCCAAAATTATTGTGCTGTGATGAATGTTGAAGATCCTTGCCACCTCACTCTTTGATTCGCCAGTTTGCAATCGTCCAATTGTCTGATTTCGCTCTGCAGCGTTGAGGCGTCCCATTTTCGTGTACAGTACCTGCAAAGAATGTTGTGAGATCATTTTTGGTTGCGTTTGGCCAAGCATGATCTTCTAAAACGTTCCAGAAACAATGTTCACCCCCCTCCTCCTCCCCCAATCTTTTGCGTTTACATATGTGTACAAAATTGAAAGTATTATTTCTTAATTTCATTTTGCGTTTGTTTTTATAGGAGTGTATATGTATTATCAACCGCCAGGATGTAATAGTCTATCATGGTTGGTGTATGTGGGTTGTATGATGTGGGCGTCTGATGGAGATGAGACATATGTATTATCAACCGCCAGGATGTAACAGTCTATCATGGTTGGTGTATGTGGGTTGTATGATGAGATATATGTATTATCAACCGTCAGAATGTAACAGTGTGTCATCATTACTGGTATCCAACGTTAAAATGCGAATCGTGATTATGCCGTCGTTTGTAAAATCTGTTGTGTTTGGTGTCATTCTGATTAATCTGTGTCAGTTAATCTATCAATGTCTTTCAGCATCGTGCGCACACTCAATCGACACATCAAGAGAAGTGCACTCTTCCACTTCCGGTACAGTGTCAGTGAAAACAGGATATGGTGGAAATTATGGCACGTGGTGCCCGGATGATACCGACTCAAGCCCATGTTTACACATGGTCTTTCGATATACCGTAAAACTAGGGTATATAGAGATACATGGTGAGACAGTGGCAGATCGAGGAATATACAGCACTGAATATGAGTACATATGATGTTTTATGAGTACACATGAAGAATATATTTTTAATGATACAGAAATGATCATTATATATATGGATATATATATATATATATATATATATATATATATATGCAATTATCGCAATTAACGCCTAGAAGGCTGAAACAATTAAGAGCACATTTAAATAATATTCCTGGAAAATCCAGATGTAAATCTCTTCTCGCAGCTATTCATTTGTATCAGACAGATGTTTCTCATCATAATCATAACCTGCGCGGTAGTCCAGCGGCCGAAGACCTGGTTCGATACCCCGCTTGAGTAAGCAGCCTAAAATGTTCCTCACACACTCACGCCCTTCTCCCTCTCCCTCCCTCCCTCACTGCAGGTGAAGACCGTGGCAGAGGCACGTGCCGTGTAGATAGATTATGGCTGGGCGTCAATGGGACACGCATCGTTCAACTGGACGTGAGTTATGTAGTCAGCAATGTGATACAAAATGGTCTTTCATGTGGTGTTACAAGCCGATATGCATGCACGTGTGTGTGACGTTTTCACACGTCTGAACAACTGCAAGTTTTATCACAAGCCTTCTTGGATAGATAATGTTAACAGGTATTTGCATTTTCTGGAACATCTTTAAAGTATTGGCAATAGGGGTCACTTCACGTGGAGTTCATTTATATCCATTTTAAAGAACTATAATGCCCATAGCTTGTAGGGTTTCGTGGCACGTGGATAATTCAGTGTAACCGTCTTCAAAGACAAAACAAGAACAACAGAATTTTCTTGTATTTATGTATCAACATATTCCGCCGAGAACCGATCTACCCCATAGGAATCTGGATCTCTTTCTAAATTTGAAAATTGGCCCTTTTCCTGAACGAGATATAAAGAGACATATACATTCTTCAGCCAGATAGAACACAATACCGTAATGATAAGGGAGTTGTGGATACTTATTGTTTAACAAATCTTGCATCTTTTACACATCATATTTTAACACAGATGATCCAAACATATCATATTGCATGTGCGCGAATATATTCATGAATGTTGGTCAGTTGGTTCTCACAATCAATTGTTGCCTTTGTGACGTTACAATCATCAGGGAGTTGAATCGTGACGGCGCTGGAAAACATCAGTGATGCACCAACTAGTTAGTTATTCACGAGGTCATGGATCATTATGTACCCTTTCTATAGTTTAGATACTTCAAACTTTACATTGTTTCCTGTGAGAATACCTTTGAGTGAAGCGCAAGAAATTAGGCGACGAACGTGACCGCGTGGTCAGACTAGCAGACGTGGGTGGTGCATGTCATCATATTCAAATTGCGTGGACTTTACAAAATATCCATACCCTGACTGATGGATGTTGTGGAAATCTGTATTGTTTGAACATATGAAGATGGAAATATAGGATAACAAAAATTACGCTGTACGTAACTTGTCGCGATGGTTCTTACCTGTCTCAACGTTGTTACCATGTCTCAACGTTCTTACCTTGTCTCGACGTTGCTTAACGTATCTAGATCGTGCTTAACTTGTCTTGATCGTGTTTTACTCGTCTCGGTAGTGCTTAATTCGTCTTGATGGTGTGGACAGTTCCGTGCCCCCTGCCACCGTGTACCTAAATGTCATCTATGCTGTCCTCAGAGAGTGGATGGCACCAACTCATTCACCAACCATTCTTACCCCGCCTTGGAGAGTAGCGTCTTCCAGATATACACCCCTGCCAATAGCAAGTGCTGCTTCCGGTTTCTTCTGAAAGGGTGCATTGTGGGTAAGTTTGTTTCACAGAATAGCATTGACGTTCTCCGTTCGTTTAGAAGTTCAATGGTGATGCAGCATCATGACAACTGAAATCGTTTCTTGCCAACAGAACGATATTTAATTCATATATGGGTTTCTTAAAGTTTTTGGGGTTTTCAAAGGAACAAAATGTCCTGAAGTGGAGATCGAAATAACAATAAGTCTGTAACAAGCACCCAGTTTTCTTTCGTTACTGTGAATAGGTTTGTATATATTGCAGTAACATTAAGATGTTCTGTTTGAGGTTGAACCATTTCCATCACCAGTAACCCATGATTGTCGTAAGAGGCGACTAACGGGATCGGGTGTCCACGCTTGGTTGACACGTCATCGGTTCCCAATTGCGTAGATCGGTGCTTATGCTGTTAACCACTGGATTGTTTGGTCCAGACTCGATTATTACAGACCACCGCCACATGAATGGACTGTTGTGGAGTGCGTCGAAGGGCTAAGCTCACTCACTAACTTCTGATGCTTGCTAGAGACAGAATATTCACTTCTACGTACGTAAAAAAACTGTACTTGATGTTTGGGATACGAGAAGGACCAGTGTACATACATTCAACCACTAGTATGCGCATGCGCATATATGGATACTTGTCCAAAGGTGCTAAGGGACTAAAGCACCCATGGCAGTTTAGCATGGATACCCTACACTGACTCCGACCTGACAAGTCTCTTTCTCATTGCCAGGAAGGGTAACATAAAGTGTCATCTTATAACGTCCTTGGCATAACATGGTCCGGCATTTGACACCCCCGTTCTGGGCGGACGTTCTGTCAGCTGGACACCTAAGGCGGTCATCTCTCTCACGAATGAAGAGATAGACTATGAAAAGATGTTCCCCTCCTTGTAGGTAACACAGACAACGGCAGGGTCGTCAATAGAACCGCGAGTCCTGGCAAAAACGATGGCCTGGATCCTCCAGGTGGTAATCTGAGCTCTTCAGCCGTCACGCCTCCCATGACTAACGTCAGCCCAAACGTCAAGAACACGCTCCCGTCAGGTCGTAATGGAGTCACTAAGAAGCCTTGCGATTGTTGTAAAGGGGAGGAAGACTTACGAAGTAGCTATTCTTAATTTCTCTTAGAACTGTTTTCAGTATGTTTTGTTTTGAAGCTGCTCTAAACGTGGGAAAAGGGGTGACCACTAGGCTACCCTACCGCCACCTCAGTATGAACCTATTCAGCTCAACATGCAGCACAAACCCCGGAAGTGGAAAACTTAACGCAAAGATATTTTGAGATCATTAGTGAATAGACGATTATGTTAAATGTATGGTTGAGTAAAGTTGATAAACTTGCGTTCCAACTTACTTGAAGGCTGCAGCAGACAGAGGAAGAGGGATACAAAGAAGAGGAAAAGCAAAGAAAAAGACGAGGAGAATATGAAAAAGGTGATAAGTATGGTATAAAGAGAGAGCGAGGATGTTCACGACCTCACACAAAAAAAGATTATTCATACAATTTCAGGAGGATTCATACTTGTTTGTGGATGTACTCCCCATATTCTCAAAAGGTAGTAATTGGCATCCTATAACGAGGGTTCGATACTGCTTTAGGGCAACGAACCAGCTGTAATGTGTAGCTGTATTAGTACTGACTGCGCCGTAAAACAACAATCAGTGTGACACATGCATGACGCAGGCGGTACTCACATGGGTGTGGGAGGACAACTGAATCTAAACGTTTACTAGTTGGGTGAAAACCGCGGACATCAAGATGGCGATGCCTTTGGTCCACAAGAAATCCCCATGTATCTTTATAATGGATTCACCTTTTAAAAATTCTTTAAAAAAGCCTGTCTTTGCTGTTATGTATGTTAATGTTAAAAGCCCATATTTCGATACCTGCAACAGCAAAACGTGTTTCTAAGGTGATTGTTGGTTTACTTAATATACACACTTCTCATTGTACGTTTACACAACCAAAGTATAGACTGCATCTAGATGCCTCTCGGAACCATTACATTCTTCAGAGAAAGCACGTGCACACGGCGTCAGGTGCTATGGCAGACGTCCACGCCTTTCTACGCCAAAGTGCGCCTCGTCGGAAGGACAAGAAAAACGAAGATGATTCCGGCCTTGACTTTGAAGCGGCGGAAGAATTGCTGTTGACCGTCCTAGAATCAGAGGTTAACGTCACAGACGTGAACGTCTATGCTGGTAATCTTACAATGGTCAGTTGAAGTTGTTGTTTGATGACTGATGTGTGACGGAATCTAGGTTCTCATTCCATGATGAATTTGTAACGCTTACCAAAACGCGCATGTGTGAGCAGGTCGCGATTTTCTCGGAGTCGATATATTCACTTTGAGTGGGCTCTCCATTTTAAACTGTCCTATGTTATCTGGGTGTGCTACCATATCTCCGTATAGGTAGAATGGTTCTGAACTAGAGGTACCTCCCTCCTGACATGAGACTTCATGATTTTCAGGACGTTCTGGAGGCGGTGTCGAGGATGATGTCGCTACACGTAGGTATACCTTACTTTACATGCAGACCATGTATGTCAGATCATCTGCTCATTAGTGCCAGTGAATATCATCTGTTGATTAATTACTCATCATGAGCTATCACCTTTAGATCTCCTCTCGGTTGTCTAGATCAATTGCACACTATGTAAAAAGCTTTCGATTATGACCAGTAGGTAAGCTGTTTGCCAGCCAAACACCAGTTTGAAGGTCGATCCAGAAATATACTGTATATCCGCTGAAAAACAACTGCAAATAAAGTGAAGATCAGCAGTATGTCCTGTGTACGTTGGATTGAAACTGTCCTGAAACTAAAACAGATTACATGAGGGACAAGCTCATGACAGGTTCGTCCAGATGGTCCATACAACTGGAACTGGTAGATCATGCCGCTCAACCTTTCTTGGTTAACGGTTAAATATCTATGCCGGCTTCTGGTCTAGATTCGATGATTTAATGACCTCCGTCAAAGAGGTGGAATATTATTGAGTGCCGTGTTATTAATAAACACTTCTTCATTGCCTAGAACCAATCCGTACAGTTTCCTGTTTTCGCGTTCCCCTTCAGCAGACTGGTCGGCATCACAGACTGATTCTCGGGGCTGACAAATTCCTTCGTAAACTAGAGAAAGAGCTGCTTCGAGACAAAGCGGAACTTACCCTCAAGGACAATAACTGCAGTAAGATGCATTGTTTGATACAAGTCACATTTATTACCCAGTAAACCGTCCTCGTTGTAAATTAGATCACTTTGCTACAAATACCAATAAGTCCGACTCAGTACCATGATTTTCGTGATAATCAACTAACAGTAAAGGTGAGTGAGTGAGGATGGTTTAACACCACTTTTAGCAATATTCCAGCAATTTTCGGCGTGACGAGCGAAGGCTTTAGCCAATAAGCTACCCCGCCGCCCTTCATCGTCTAATGTACGTTTGTTATATCAATATCACTTGCGAAAGCTCTCGTTCGAAAATATGGCAATTTATTAGTGCATGGAAAACTTATCAAACTGTGCGTGTTTGGTTTGCGCGTGGTTAGACATAATCTCATTAATTCCGACGCATTTGATGTATAGTTGTTCGTGTAAGTAAGATCTTTAGATATAAAACAGCATCAGGTTGATATAACGTACCCAAGTCACCCAAGGACAACTGACAAATTGGCTTCCGCAACTGACGAACACTACCTTGATTAATATCAGTGATTCCGACAAGGCAAAGTCATTACATTTACAAATAACTATTTCGAAGCTATTAACTGTCAGCCGCTGCTAAAGGTGTAACAGCTAGCAAAGGAAAGGCACTTCCGTTTCAGGCGATGGCCACCGTGTCAGGTATGATATAATGGACGATCGTTTTCAGTTTATCCCCTCTTCACTAATCAGCTAGGTGGACTCATCCGGACGGTTCAACCTTTGGAATGACAAGTTTTTATGGATGATCAACCTTTTTCACTGTACAATAGCGGCGTGTCGGTATAGATACACATACTTAACGGTATAAGGCCGTTGTTGGACTTGACACGGCGGCCATTACCGGAAATGGCGCACTGGAATGTGTTATTGAAAATAAAAACGCACTGGATCATGAGGGTCTTGAGTGGCATTTAGAAGTCGGTATTCTAATGTACGACAAAATGTTGTAATTGTCAACTTCTTTAATGTTTACACGTTTCTGGGCTATTCCCTGCCCATTTGTCATCCACCTGAGCAGCCCAGAAACGTTGTGTAAACAATAAAGAAGAAGTTGACGTGAATAACATTTTGCCGTATATACTGGATCATGAACAGTATTTTGGATAAAGTTGAGATTGTGTGCTTGGTCTTCGCTACCAAAAATATTCCGCAAATATTTATGATCCTAAATTTCTTTTGTTCAGTATAGGTTCATTCTCTTTCAGAGTTTCGTGCTGAGAGACTTGACAGGAAGAAGTCGGCCAGGTTTCAGTTTGATAAAGTATCCGTGATCGTTCCCCCACTTGAATCTAACGGTAGGTCACAAATACCTGGTGACAGGATCTAGGGGATCTATTAATTTCCAATGTCCACCAGTTGTAGACTAGTTGTCACAAGATTTGTCTCCGGGCTCGACTCTCTGTATGGTGTATTTTCGGTTTACAAATTACTGTGATAAAAGACTTATAAGTCCCCTTTAAACCAGCAGAATAGAACACAAACAAATTTAAGATATTCTGTTATATGTTGAATGAGAGCTAAACCAGGTTACAACGACTGGCAGTACAGATTCCCCGTGTAATACGACTGAACCATGAATCTCCATAGTCACCAAAGTCTTGATCCTTGTAGACACTAGTCCAGTTGACAGCTGTTGAAAGATCAATGTAGACAATGTGTCTTGATTCGGGTCGTACGTAGTTCTTGAAACTTCGATGCTGGCAGACAGATAGGCGTAAATCCAAAGTCGGCCCCTCCTACATCTCAGCAGTGAACCCTTGTATACCTAATATACAGTTCTAGAGTGTCCTAACAAAAGCCACGCCATATCATCACCATCAAGAAATTACTGAAACCCTATCGTCTTCCACTGAAGACACCGTACGCAGGTAGGTAACTCCTCAGATTACTCTACAGGTGAAATCACATAGCCTAAGTTCAAGATGCGAGTTCAAATCAAATCACCTTTGTGGCCCGTACTATTGAATGTGACATTACAATTAACAAAAACACACGTGTAAAGCCATTTCTGGCTCCTTCGCCGTGATACTATTGGAATATTACTAAAACCATCGTTAAACCAGCTAACTCACTCAATGATATAATCTCACTGACGCAGTAAAACTAAATCCACTCATTATTTCCACCAGTATATCGTACTTTTATGCTCAGTGGAATCGGTCTAAAGATTACTATCTCACGCCGCTTCTGAGCCTACTGAAAGCAATCACGGTAACAGAAGACCGCGTTGGATCGGTAAAGCCAGCAGTGTTTGCCCGTTGATGATTCTATAACGTCATTCTTATACCGTGTTCCAGCCACAGACGATGCAACGTACAGCCAAGTGATGGTCGCCATTTTGGATTCTGAACTGGGCGCTGTCAACGAGTCGTCACGAATCACACCTATTGTGTCGGTGAACATTGGTGCACATGATTCGATGACGTCAACACTCGATCTACAGTTCACCCATGTGCCTTTAGATGTAAGTGTTCAAACGTGCCTACAGTCATGTATACTGCCACTATGTTGAGGGTGCGATGGAGTAGCTTTGTGGTTAAAGCGTGGTCTCGTCACGCCGAAGACCCTGGTTCTATTCCCCATATGGTTACAATGTGGGAAGCCCATTTCTTGGTCCCCAGCGGTGATATTTTGGAAAAGCGACGTAAAACAAAACTTCTTCTGGTGTTTCTGGACCATAGCAGTTGCTGCAAAACCATACCCACTCACTCTTGTTCGGGTGTTCTACTGTCAGACTACTCATCAGGAGGTTGTGAGTCTAATTCATTGATCCCAGTCATCTATAAGTTATAAGTGAAAATTTTAGCCTTCGATCATTAGCGTTTGGAAGACTGGTTCCAAAGCACATCTACGTGTGTTTGGACAATGTGGGATGATAGTTTCCTTTTTGCCTCTTATCATGTACGGTGTAGTCTTATATTCTGCACTACATCAGTTTTATTGTAACTCAAGCACCTTCAAAAATGTTATGAATGAATGAGTCAGATAAAATGGAACAGTTGATATGAATCCATCGCCGTGCATGATCCTGTCTGCACTGACAACTGCAGCTCATGGAACACAATTATGTAATAGACGAAACTGTCATTTCGAGAAGACGATATTGAAGACGTGCTTGACTTATCTCCACACCTTAATACAAACAGAAGGGTTCCAGGGTCAGACTCTTTATTCAGTATATGGATTCGATATCGTACAAAATCATTCAGATACAATGATATAAAATGTCATCGATGCACTTGAGAAGGGTGTAGAATAAACATATACCATTATCAATTTAAGTTAAACTCAATACACTGTCTCTTTACCGTTACGACTGTGTAATACAAATTCAAAGTTATAATTAACAACTGCATGTCTGTACTAACAATATCTGACATAACATGATCTGTATTTATTTATCATGTACATTACTCATAAACATTGCACCATTCGTGAACAGCGACCATGTTTCAATATAAGAGCATCCTTTCATTCAAATACGGTACGCCCGTACAGTGTTCTTTAACATGTACTGTTATTATTCGACGTACGGTAAATTTAACTTCGCCATGAGTAATTTACGACCTCAGGACTTTTTGTATCAAGTATCTCTCTCATCTCTTACGCACAGGTTGTTGTATTTTCGTGCATTGATCGATTTGGGGACGAGTCTTCTTACAGATCACGGAAAAGGGCGAGTGTTGACGAATGAATGTACTTGTTCATTGCAGCGTAACAGACTGGTTCCACTGTGCGTGTTCATGACGGAAGATCCTCACAGGTACGTTCCGATTGTTTGTTGACCAGGACCAGTTTGTTTGCACATCACCGTATCCGAATTGCATAGATCGGAACCCGCGCAAATCTGGGTTAGAATTGATGTTCCGCAAACCACACTTGTTATATGAGGCAACTCATGGGATCGGGTGGTCTGACCTGCTGACCTGGCTGACACGTCACCATATCCCTGTTGCATAGATCGATGGCCTGCTGTTGATCATCGGATTGCCTGGTTCAGGCTTGATTATTTGCAGCTTGAATGTTGCTTAGCGCAGCATAAAACAACAACCAACTACATAGATCGGTGTCCATAATAGCATTCACCGGATTATCTGGTCCAGACGGTAACCGTCTGCTGTCTGCTGAAATATTACTGAATGAAGCGATGAATAACAAACAAACAAACAAATAATCCACACAAGGCTAGTCACCTTCAACCCACTTCTTCCATCAGTTCCGAGTGGTCCCCTTCCGGTATAGAAACCACCCGGATGACGGACAGTAGCACCGAGTGCAAATCCAGTCACCTGACCAGCTTCGCCATCATCATGCAGCCAGTGAAACTGACGGTCAGTGGCGTCAAAGTGGCCTTGCAATGTAACACTTTCACACTTGTTGTACAGTTTATTAACACGGCTATCAGTGATTTTGTAGACGTGTGTCGATGCTTCAAGTGCCGTTTATCCAACGGATTATAGAGAACAGTTTCCTGTAGAAGAATCCAGTAGGACATCTTTAGACAGCCGCAGTCAGACTTAGATAGGTTATTGCAATGAGGCATTGACATCATAATTAGTAAAACGTAGTCAAATTTATGATTGGCGGATGGCCTAAAACGATTTCACATTATAATTTGTTGGTCAACGAAATACTGTCCCACATGCTACCGCTGATCTTACAGCCGTATGTTTCTTCCTTCATCTTGTATACCACTGTTGCCTTTCTGTTTCTCCAAGATGCCACTGACGGATGTCGCCGGTCTTGAAGTGACGTCACTGATTGGATGCAGTGTTTCGATCACCGCACTGTCGGTCACTTTCATCATGCTAATAGGAGTCAGGTGGGTTAGTTGGGGTGAGATGGGGAGGGTCATGTTGAGGTCAGGTGAGGTGATTTTAAAGTGAAATAAGGGGGGTTAAGGTGAGGTGAGACCTTTCGTTCCTGTCCCTAAATAAGACTGACATTTGTCGTGTATTATTGACATTCCAGACGGGCGTCCAAGAGATTGTACATACTAAAGAACCTGGTGCTTATGCTGCTGCTGTCACAGACGGTTTTTCTGGTGGGAATCGACAAGACCAACAATGAGGTAAAGGGTCGTCCATTTGTTTAAACCAATCACCCATGACTATGTTTAAATGAATTCTTAATCGATTGCATGCGATGGTAGGGTTCTCTAATCGTTTCGTGTTTTCTGAACCTGCTGTTCCAGCTGGTGTGTAAGACAGTAGCGGCCCTGCTGCACTTCCTGTTCTTGACCTGCCTCACTTGGATGCTCACACAGGGGGTGGAGCTCTACTTCAAGGTGTCCGATATCTTCAATCAGAAGGACCACTCTGTTGTATACACCGTCACCGCCTACCTCACACCCCTTGTCATAGTGGGAGTGTCCCTGCTTAAATCCTACCATTTGTACGGATATGAAAATTAGTAAGTTGTTCACATGCTAAGCCCAGGATCCTAATCGTTTGATACGGAAGAAAGTTGAGTCAGTCTGGCTACAGCTATAACATGAAAATCTGACGTGACAGGTTTCATCATTCCGTGGTCAAATGTTTGAAACACGAATTACTAGGGCGACTATTAAGTGCATTTTTTTATTTATGTCGGAAGCGTTTGTACAGAACGTCTCTCCAGACTGTCTGTGTAGGGCGTATGCTTAGGGACACGTCCAGAGCGTCTGTTCCGTCGTGTGTCTGAACAGAACATCGATGTGGGGCGTCTGTGCAGGGTGTCTGTCAAAGGCGTCTGTGAGGGACGTCTAGACAGAGCGTAACTGCGGGGCGTCTGTGCGGAGCGCCTGTGATTGACGTCTGGTTAGAGCGTAACTGTGGGTCGTCTGTCTAGGGTCCGGGTTAGAATCTATCATCAGTAACACATCCTTGTAGTAAGGGGCGACTAACGGGATCGGGTGGTCAGGGTCGCTGACGTGGTTGGCATGGTCATCGTATCCGAACTGTGTTGATCGATGCTCATGCTGTTGGCCACTGGATTGTCTGATCCGCTTACTTACAGCGTAAACCTAAATTCACTCACTGCCGTCTAGGGCGACGGTCTGACCTACACTCCATTATATTTGGTGGTAGTAAGTGTTAGCTTCATGAATGTGGTTTACAATACAGCAAACAAACACGATACTGTCCCATTCTTCAGCTGCTGGCTGTCGCCGGATGAAGGTCTTGTGTTTGCATTTATTGGCCCAGCAGTGTCAGTGTTTACGGTGAGTGTTCTCACAAATTGTGTACTTTATTTCTTAAAAATAGTTTAACTTGTCAACATGAATAAGGAATAGGCACTGCTCTTTATGTATAAAAGGTTACAGACTGCCTTCAGGGGCAGAGGATTAGTGGTGCTTCTTGAACCTGTCGTAACCGGTGAGGTCACAGTGGTCAGCAAACCCAAGACTTGCGATGCAAGTTGTTTGTAACGATATCATAAGGGATGGTAACCGGTGACGTCACCGTTGTCTGCAAGGCAGCATCTTATAATTTTAATATCACTCATTGATCTAACTTTCATTACAATAGTATAAACTTACATTTTCAAGTGCATGCTCTCCTGTTACCTGAATCTTTAATTCAGCTCACTGGCGTAAACCCATAATCGATCACGTTTATCCTCCATTCCGCCTAAAAGGGATGTTTTCACCTTGCAGGTGAATGTCCTTGTCCTTGTGCTCGTTATGGTTAAGTTCAACAAGGTTAAGGTCAACGCCAAGAAGACAGACAATCAAAAGATAAAGTAAGTGTTATTATACTTCTCCTGTGAATGGGACTGACGCTTGGACATTGAACACACACACACACACACACACACACACACACACACACACACACACATATATATATATCATTCTCTGTACACAGGTTAGTGTAGTTTTAGATTGTAACTTATCATTTAAAAAAAGTTAACATAAATAAATTGTAGTGCAAACATGTGGCTCTGTAAATAATTTGTAAGCACAGGAATTACAGGCGACTGGCGATGACAACAGGCCTCACACCTGTCATGGGGTCATATAGGTTATGTGAACATTTTTACGTGACTCAGTATGTGTATGTTCCTTACTTAACTGTACCTCAATGATCACTCACCTGTCTGCAGGTGCAACATCCGGGCCTGCGTCATCCTTCTTCCAGTGCTGGGCCCGACATGGATTGTGGGAGTGTTCGCCGTGAACAGCTCCACTGTTCTCTTCCAGTACATCTTCTCCCTGCTGAACGGACTGCAGGTACCCCGGGGATTTCCCCATGTGTGTTGTTTGTAGTTGGTGAACGCTAAACAATGGCGGTCGGTTAGTCTGGAACACACTATCAGGTGATAGAAATCATGAGTATGAATCTACACAAGTACATGAAGAGAGTGTGCGAGGCTCACCTCTGACGCATATTAAGATCACCACTTCACACTCAGGACTTCACGGGGCTATTATATATTACGATGATACAAAACAAACTACCCTTAATGAGTGAGTGAGTTCAGTTTTACGCCGCATTCCAGCTATATTGCGGCGGTCTGTGAATAATCGAGTCTGGGCGAGACTGTGGACTGTATATAACCAGTCTCTTGGCTCTGAGGACTTTCACAATATCAATTACTGGTTTGTAAGCACTGGCTGCTGTCTTACAGTCCTGTTAAAGCTGATGTGACGACTCTGGTTGTATGGAATAATTGAGTTATCTCCTTGGTATGTTGTCTGCTTCAATGTGTTTTTTTCGTGACAGTGTAACTGGATTTGTGGCCCCGGGTCCCAATCCTCAAAGCTTTCTTAGCATTACGAACTGTCATAACTCTGTTCTGTATCACTGACTTACGAATGGCTTACTGCCACAAACGCTAGTAGACTGGGCCCTTGCAGATTCTCCTGGGCGAAGAATAGAAGCGATATGATCAAAAGCCAGGCCACTACAAGCCGGATGCACCTTCTGGATAACGTTTTAGTTCGCAATAAATCTAAATACCGAAACACTGAATCGTAACCGAACACATATAGAGGATATTATACTAGTGCCCATGTTATACCATACTTACGACACGAGTGCCTAAATGTTGGTATTTCCCGTGCGAGAGCGGGGCATATACTGATATTAAGGCACGAGTGTCGTAAACATGGTATGCCGTGGGCACGAATATATTATTCTATTTATGACCGAAGACGTCAAATTGAGGGAAATAAACCCAAACCTACTTTCAAACATAGGCTGTCTGCCCGTTATGACAGCATGTAAAAGGCAACGTCATAGAAGAAACAGGACGGCAAAGCACTGTATGACGTCATGTCACCGCGACAAAGTGATATTTTGCCCTAGGGCATCGCATGAAAGAACCCCGATTTTGCCCTCGTTGGTAATAAAAGTTGTTGTACTTCCAGGTATGTGATCCTAACGTTAAAATTATTTGTTGATTTCTAAAATGGTTGAACGCCGCACCGTCCACCTGGCTATCCTTGGACAGTGACCTGACCTGTTTGTTTTTGTTTATTACAGGGCATGCTGGTTCTCATCTTCCACTGCTTACTGAATGAAGACGTGAGTTTGTCACCTTTCTGTTGGATGTTTGCTACACCATCCTCACCCTCTCCTACTTAGTGTGTCCGTTCTTAGTAATCAAATACAATATCTCACCACAACAATATTGATCCATGGTTCCAATGAGGTCACTTTCATGTTCTTGAGTCGGGAACCTGTTAAACCCTTCGTTTTAGTGACGGACCGAGGCGCGGGAACGAAAAAGTAGAATGAGTCCTTTCTGTCTACAGTGAAAGTCGTATACTACATCAACTACTGCAGATAATCCCTTCTCACTCATTCACTCACTCACCCTTATAAACATGTAGGTGATGACATCGTGGAAGAAGAAATTTGGTCTCCGCCAATCCAAAGTCCACACATCGGAGGTGAAGGTCACCACACCGACACAGGATGCATGGACAGGGAGGTTCCCAAAGCCAAAACGGACTGTTGAGGACATTTTCACTGTAGTAAGTGTATTTGCTGTTTATGAATCGGAACAACATATTGCGAGTGGTAATACACCTCAGAGATGCAGCAGAACAGCTCTTGTTGCCCTCCACGCACTCTGAGCATACACTGAGAAGCTACATGTGATCATGAGAGTACATTCCCGTTTATAATCTGTCGACATTGCATACCATGTTTTTTAGGCGGAACACAGCAACCGTCCATCTGTATGAATACCGGCTAATTAATTGAGTCTGGACTACACAAACCAGTGTGTAACGTCTATTTAGATTTGAGATATCATCTGAGAATACCTAAATTCTTCGTTGATTGCTGTTCTTTTGTAAGTGTTATTGTTACTGCAGTGAACATGTTATCGCATCCCGGTTGTGCAGATCGAGGCACATGCTGTTGATCACTGGATTGTCTGTTCCAGACTCGATTATTTACAGCCCACCGACATATAACTGGAATATTGCCGAGTGCAGAGTTAAACAACAAACCAACCACTCGACCTCTGGAGATGTCTCACTGTTATGTTAGCTAATGGCTAGTAAACGGCCTTCCTTGTTCCTGTGACATGACAGTGGACATGATGTCCTAGCTCCAGTGTATCCACATGGAGATTCGAACCTAGGTCAGCAACATAACGAGTCTCTTTGTCCATAAGGCCACACTAACCTTCTTCGGATATAGTTTCATATTCAAATCTTCTGGTGTAAATATTTTCCCGATGATGAACCAGAGCTATTGTTTTTACAGTTATTTGTGTTCCTTGCGATTGTTATCTACTGTTTTCAACTTCAGAATTTCAGAGCACTTTTATTTCGGTTTCAGACAACCTCGAAACTGAAGCAAATTTCGTGAGAGACAAGAATCCCTGCCGTTTGTAAAGGAAGACACTGGATTTCACAAGCCAAATTTGCTCAGAGTGAAACATGGACGAGAATAATTTCTAAATTTCGTTGTCTGTTAAACTATAATTGCTTGTTAAAGTTTAAGAAATAAAATATCATGAACTGTTTGAGGACGTAATTGTTTAGGTGTTTTCGGTCGTGTTTTGTACAAAACCGTAGATATCGGTGTGGTAGCCCAGTGGTTTAAGCTTTCTCGTCTCACTCCGAAGACCTGGTTTCGATTCCCGACGTGGCTACAGAGTCTTGTGCCATGGCCGGGATACTGTTGGGAGATTACCGAAAGAGGCTTAAAAGTACACTCACTCGCAGTCGAATAAACATATCTTAAGCAAATCGATTATCAGCTGTTTAAGAATATACCCTTATATCATCCTTACTTATCAGTTGTTTTAGATATGCAGATTTTATCATCCTCAGTGATCACCTTTTTTACATTATAATAATTATGTCACTCTCGGTTATCAGTTTTTAAAATTATAGTAATGATACCACATACGGGTATCCGCTGTTGAAATTACATTATCATATGAAAGAAAGTACCACTGTAGCAGCATTTGGGAGTAGACTTTCACACCCGTTACCGTGTCTCATATGACTGAAATGATATCGTTAAGACTAAGTCACTCTTCCAGAGCAAACCACTTCGAACAAGACACTGTTCCTGTCAAGGAACTGTCATCACAAGAGGTATGAGACATCCCCCATGAACCGGAAAATATAACACTCACAAATCTTAAATATTCAATAATCTACTGCCCAAACCGTAAGCAAGTTACAGTCAGTGAAAAACAATTATACTAAACTGAGCCGAGTGACCGGTCAGGCGCAGACGTGACTGATCTTGAATGCAGTTGATGTTTGTACTTTGTGATCCATCACTCCAACTGTAACTCCGTGTATGTGTGTCCCGTCATCACAACAACCAGCCTTTATATATATAGCCACAGATTCTTGAACATTCGAGCACAGAGCGACCACATCGCCATTAACTTAGAACTTTCTCGTTTGGCCGCGTGTTTATCAACAGTCAAAACACATACTCATCCACGGATGATTGCCTACAGGGAGGCAACTCTAAAGTGCTACCTTAAAAGGCGTGCCGCTAAAATACTATTACCGTTGAACACATATGATGTGAAATGTGACCCATAATTACTATCACCTGTTCAATGATTTTACAAATTACAGAAAAGCACACCCAAAGCCAATATTTTACGGACGCCTTTCTCGGTCCAACAACTGTGGTGACTGACGCTAATATAGAGTTATCTTTTCTTGTTAGGCCTGACGGCAAAGGCTCGTCTTGTCTGCGTGTTAATTGGGTAAGTGAGTGGCTTTAGTATTATGCTGCGCTGAGCAATCATCCAGCAATATCACGGCGAGGACAAAAAAAATGGGCTCCACGTATGTGATTTTGTTAATTATAACGTCACATTCAGTCATATGGGGCAATAAAGTTTAAGGTGCTGAACATTGCACCCATGTTCGGAATCGAACCCGGATCTTTGGTGTGACGAGCGAACACTGGCTGTCACAGACCAACGAAATATGATAAGCCCCTTGGCTATCGAGGATGGACTAGTCTCTTCTTTCTGTTAACAATGAGTGAGTCGATATCGGCCATAGCTGACACACAGTGGCCAAGTGAATGTCGCCTTTCGCCACATCAGTGACCTGGCGCCTATATGCATATTGTTGTTCCACAGGTAGCAAGGCTGAAAACGATGTCCATTCTCAATACACTACACAGTCCGTTACAGCAGTAAAGTAAAATATCAAGGTTTTTCAGGACTGAACTTTCAATATGATTTCATTAGCCTCTCTCAATTAACTCCAAATATTAAGTGATACATGATTAGACTAAAACATGACATGACGAGATCGATATAATGACAAGACCATATTGATGGAATGACATGCAGACTGGGAGAATGGCGTGACACTATAGTATACAGGATTAAGTAGGTTGATAGTAGCCAGTGAAAGGTGCCAGGAGGCTTGGGGAGTGATGTACACAGGTGTTTACATGGGTCATAAAGTACGCAACTGTATACTGTATCTCTTGTGATTAATTTTCCCTTGTGTCCATCACCTCACTACTTCCCAACAGTATGCTATCACCTATGTAAACTGTGCACATCACTCCCTACCTACTTAATCCTGTATATTCTTTGGTTGTCAAGCTATTCTGTTGTATAAACAACTCATAATCATTCTCACCTCATCCATTATCTATTGTCCAAACATATATTTCCCAGAATTACTTCTCATGTATCAGTTGCTTGACACAAATGACATAATTATAATCAATGTCAAAACGTCGCCCATAGAGAATAGAGTTGCTATTTATCCATACAAATAGTCCTTATCCTTCATGCCGAAATAAACCAATAACGTTTGTTACGAGTGTGTATTTTCTGTATATTTTGTTATTAATTAAGTAGTAATTATTATTGGGTCACAACATTTAATGTTTTGAATGATAATTATGATGGGTCACATTTCGTTTAATAAATGGTCAACACTCTTAGGATTCTAGTTTTCCGGAATTTATCTGCTCTTAGTTTTCTATGTGTTTACTTCCGGGAGACTTATTCGAGGGCATTCTACAGTGTTGACGATGGTCGTATGTGCCCGAACTTTCGGGAAATAACTGAGTATATATTAAAAGGCTGGTTGCCGTTTTGAGGGGGACACACATTCACATCACTGGAGTTACATCATCGTCATCATCTGTATCCGTCAATGCCTTATCAACACACAGGAACCCGATATCGCACTGTAGGTTAAACATAGACCATAGATATACACTCGCGTCATATATATTAATAGAGTAAAGGAGCAGCAGCTGCCATATTGGATTGTCGTGCAGACATCGACTCGTTTCGATTTCAAGCTGAAATGTACGCAAAGAATTCGGTGACATTCAAAACTATGCACACATACCTCTCAATTATACATGTACCCACACATCCT
Source organism: Haliotis asinina (assembly GCF_037392515.1). NCBI lineage: Eukaryota > Metazoa > Mollusca > Gastropoda > Lepetellida > Haliotidae > Haliotis > Haliotis asinina. The sequence continues at coordinate 4,145,242 of NC_090280.1, forward strand.
GCCTCATTTCCACGACATAACACCCATTTTATTAACTTTAATACGTCCTCAAACTCGAAAATCAAACCAAAACACCTCAGGGGTGAACGTTATCCTGCACTCGCATATCTATGGTCTGTGGTCTATGTTTAACCCACAGTGCGATATCGGGTTCCTGTGTATCAACATCATCCGCTGTCAGACCGATCGCTGTGTTTACATTCTGCATGGTTGATTCTATCTCGTACTATGACTTTGGTGAGTTAGCTATACTATATATTTTGTGACCCATTGCCTTAGATTTTGTCTCACTTGTAATGAATTTGTAATCAGCATTGTAAAATTGACTTGTGACCTTGTATACCTTGCTCTCGTTGCATAATAATACATAATTTGAACGTTTATGACTTGTCTTTGTTCTGTTTTGCTGGTCCACAAGGGGATTTCTTACATCGTTTGTCACGGTAAATTCTTAACCGTAACACGTTGATTTAGATGTTCCCAAAAAGGTTGAAAAACGTTCTGCTGTAAGACAAAGACAAACCATGTTAAGTCACCAATTATTGTGAAAGAGACCATCTTAGTTAACATTCTTTCCATTTTCTGTTAATGTATAGCAATATCAAGACGCCAAGGCGTGGCAATATTCAAGGAGTATTTGCATCCATTTCACGTGTAGAATGATTCTGTAGGTTATAGAGACATATGCCTCGATTAACAGCTGAAGAGAGAGAAAGAGCCATTGTGCTGGCGCAGATCATTTTTGTTACACAAAATGACGCGAAATGGCTGACCTACTTTTGCCACTTCAATAAACGACTGAAATGTTTAGTCATTTCACGAAATGACTGACTTAACAATCTGACATTAACATATATATATATATATGATGATTCAGTCACTGGTGTGTTTTTTAAGCACACTATGCTGCTGGATTGAGAATTCTGTCCCTAACACGAACCCACACATCACTGTGGGGACCTGGGAAGTCATCCAGTTGGATGATGTCCTCTTCATCTGTTTCATTCAGGAGCAGTTCCGGGAGCCGAGCATGGTTTACATCCCTTATCAGCAGCAGGATCACCCTGTTGGGGTTCAGGTTGGATATGTAGTAAGTTGTGGACTTCATGATGTAGTAGGACCATGGGTCATCTAAGAAATCGTCTGATATAACCAGTACCGTCTTCCAGCTCTTGTTAATGCTTTCTGCAACATGGTCAGCTACACATGGACCAGGCAGGAAATCTCTTTCGGGTAGAATAAGCCTCAATCCGAGTATTTCCTCCAGCCCTGTGCGTAGATCTTGCATAACAAACTGAAGCTCTTGATCCGAGTGGGCAATGTATGCATCTTTGTTGAAGTCTTGCCTGTTGACTCGCTGGATCCCTCGACCTATGAGAACCATAATATGGTGAGCAATCCTCGTCCAGTTCCGTGACACCAACACGGCACACACAGTCAGAAGAGTTGTGACACACATCAGCAAAATGGCCACAGGAAACCAAAATCGACCTTGACAAGCCGTCCAGTGGTAATTGAACTGTTTGTACACTGTATTGGTTGTTGTAAGGGCGCCGTATTCAGTAACACATGAATAATTCCCATCGCTGTCAAAGGTAACTGACGAGGAAAATAACCAATGCACGAACGCAAGAGACTTGCAAGAGCAGGAGAGGGGATTTCCCATCAGCTTCAGGACCAGCCTGTTCTTCTGCCCGAGATCCTCCAACATCTCCATTGTGTCCTCACTGAAGAAGGTGATGGAGTTGACGGACATGTCAAGAATGTGCAAGTCAGGCAGGTCATTGTTTTGAAAAGGGACAGACACTAAGTTATTTCTCGATACGTTCAGACTTCTCAGTGTTCTGAGAGCTCCCAGGCTCATATACCGCTCGTCATTCCCCGCTATCTCTAAGTAACGCAATGTTCGCATGGTCTTCATTCCCTCAAGCACAGGTCCTCCTTCAATAATGGTGCCCTCGTCCAAGCCCATATTGTTCAAAGAGAGATGCGTCAGATTTGGAAAAGATTTCAAGAAGTCCTCTGTCATCCCCAAACCCTCATTGCCTGAAAAGTCCATTTCATTTACAAGATTTAGCCCGTGAATTGGGCTTACAAAACCCCAAGCTCCATTGTAGGATAGATCTAGTTTTTCTAAATGTGAAGCCCCTGTAATACTGGTTATAAAAAACTTCCCGAAATGAGAACCGATTCCTCTTAATAAACAGATACGAAGATTTGGGGGGAAGGGGACACCCACTTGCAAGTTTGATGCAGAGCTAGTTGAGGACGTCCTGGTAGTTAAAAGACTGGTGGCAGTTTTTGTTACAGTGCCTTCTCCTGAGGTCTCAAAGTGATGTTTACCTACACTTTGATAAGAAACATCAAAATACAACAATTGTTTACATATATGAATTTCGAAATACGTAAATGCATCCCCTAGAATGTTGTTTTTCGATAAGTCTAAATATTTTATACAACGTGACATCACCGGCACAATGGACCTGTCTATGTAGAGGATGTTGTTATAGCGTAGATCTAGATGCTCTATGCAAATATCTGTCAGATGAGTAAATGTTTCCTTGTTTAACAACTGATTTTGAAGTTTTCTATTCCGACTAACATACTTGTTGGCATTTTTCATGAGAACTTGAGATACATTTTTGCCGTTGAGACCAAAGAGTGCGCGTACAGCAAGACCTGTTGGTAGGGTCTGTACATTCTCCAAGATTATTTTTGAAATATGTTTGAAAGGTAGATATGCTTCAACATCAACTGTGATCAACTTGCAATCGTGTACATCCAGTACTTGCACAGATGAATTCTCGAAAACGGAAAATGTATTGTTTTGTATGACGTTGATAGCACAATAAATACAGTCATCATCATTACCGGTCGCAATGTTCAGTGTTACTAGCTTCTTCAAGTACCCAAATCCACGTCCAAATGCGTCACGTTGGAATGTGTCTATTGTCAATGTTTCCAGATTCATTAACCATTTGAAGACCCAGTCCGGTGCGGATCCGCTGATACGGCAGTCGTTGTTACCAAGGTTCAACTCCTTGAGACTTTGCAGAGGTCTGAAGACGTGTTCAGGATAGGTGTCATTATCAAGTTGGAGACTGTTGTGATCAAGGTGTAGACTGAGTAGGCGGTTTAACCCTTTAAACGCTTTCGTTTCCAGTCGTGATACGTGGCTGTATGCAATGGTTAAAGACAGTAGTCGGGGAATACTCACAAACGCGTTGTCAGTGAGAACCGTTATGCTGTTGTAGCTGAGATCCAGGCTGACCGTGTTTGGCGGGAGATCATCTGGTACAGAGGTGAGGTTGAGGTCCTGACAGTCCGCGCGGACTCCACCTAGCTGAGGGGCTGGCAAGATCTGACACGACTTCTGACAGGTGGATACTACAGTTAGACTCAGGATCAGGCCGCACGCAATCTTCATTGTGGATTCAGAGTAAGCTCATCCAGTGCCTGCTGTTGCTCCTCTGCTGTTGTAATGAGTCTGGAAAGGATGAACAACTTCGTCACAATACTGCTCTATACCCTAAATGCCCAAATGCATAAAGGGCAATGTTACGAACTTGAACATTTTGCCTTTCTACGTTGGTTGTACTCAAAGAACAGTCAATCGCAGGCCGTTTTCGCATTTGATGCAAAATCAGTAATGTTTTCAATATTTTTAAAGATATCGCTGTTATATGGAGATACATCCATAATATTTTGAAGTTGTCAAGATGTAATAGAAGATATCATCAATTAATATGTGGGATTAATAGTTGATATCTTGTTATTGTTCTCTCTCCGGGACAATAGTCACTTATCATTTGTGGTTTGCTCTCAAACTGTCAGTTACCACCACTGAAACGTGATGACTGTGACGTTCTGAAGCACGGGAGGTGTGGTTTTTGAGTAATCCTTGTCATCTGAGCAACACATGCCACTACCATCTGAGAATCATCAGCTTGGACAAGATTGCGTTAATGCGTTTGTTACATCTCGCATAGACTAATGTAACAGTCTATTGTATGGTCCATCGGAACACTCTCTCGACAGACTCCAGAAAGTGCAGAGCAGCGCTGCCAGAGTGACCACCAACACCAGACATCGAGATCACATCTTCTCGGTCTAATAAGATCTCTCATTGGCTACCAGTGAGAGTGCGTATTCACTTCAAGATCCGGGTGTTTGTCTTCAAATCGCTGCATGAACTCATATCCACCTACACTCCTATGAGAGATCTTAGATCAAGATCACCAAGAGAACTTGATGTTCCTATGGCAATGGAAAGACACTATGGTGACAGATCCTTATCCAAAGCCGGCCCCTGGCTCTGGAACTGTCTTCCTCGACTTATTCAGGACATTGTCAGCCTAGACTAGTTTAGACAACAACTAAAAGTCCACTTGTTCAACATGGCCTTCTCATAAGCGCCTTTGAGCAATGTGTTGGAAGAGGCGCTATATAAATATTACCTGCAAAACGTCACCGTCCGTGAAGTCGCAGTCCCAGTCGCAGACAAACGTTGACCACTCCAGTCGTTATGTAAATTGTAGCAGTGTCATTAGGAGTATACGGGGTTTTATGCGTCCCGTTTTAGGTTTTATCCACCGACCCGGGCCCATAAAGCCCCGCATAGCCGAATGATAATGCTACAACAAATTTAGCTTACCGTAAGTTTAAATTTCTCAGTATGTTCATAATGTAAATGTAACATGAAATAAACTGAAATTCAGTCATATACTTTACTGACATGGTACTAACTAGTCGATCCACTGGCGATTGAGTGAGTGTTACATTTGGATTCCACAGGAAACCCCAATTTCCGTTTTGTTTAGCAGTGACAGTTAATCCCCTAACAAAGTGACGGTCGAGCACATATCCTTAGAGGGAGGGAAGGGGAGGTTAACGCCACATGCCTTTCACTAACGAGTATCTCATAGGTGCTTTCTAAGTATTTTTTCAAATGTTTCTTGACTAGTTGGCTGAACCAGACATAACGATTCGGGTTGATGATAGAAACGGTATCAGTAATGGAGACCTCCCACGTTGCTTCCGGCTGATCTACTTTCAGAAAGCTCGCTTCATATTCAAATTTAACTAGTGTGTTTAGAACATACCTCCACCCCACCATCCCCCCACCCCCACACACCCTCTCCCCGCTGTGTGTCTCCTGTGTATTAGTATGTATGGGCGAAACTGCATTATCAGTGGTTCGAGTTGCGAGGGGAGACAACCCTAAATACAGCTTGGAGCTATGACGTTTAGTTTCGTATCTGAGAAAAACATGGCGCTGCGAAAGCGATGTACGATATCGTCCGTCAGGTTTATCATTAAAATGCTCAGGTTATTCTGTTTAGAGAGCCATTTCCATCACTATGAATAACATTATTGAGCTTCAAGACTTCTATGCGTGTTTGTCAAATATTACCGAATTCTAGATCACCCACTTGCTGGTTACTGGAAGGACTCGGATGTGGGCCCCCATTGTATAGATAGAGGTATTTTCTTAGTAATCCTACTCGAGTTATAAAATTACAGAGTACCCCATGATGTTGAAGTAACCCATGTCAGAGTCAGGAAAGGTAGGCCATTCCATTGTCCTTACTTAACAGTTGGATATCAGGCAGCACTACATCGATGTCAACCACAAAACTACGATACTGCATTGACATGAAAACACATGTGGGCCCCCTTATTTTTTATCCCTATACAGAAATTTGTGGGTGGGCCCACATTTTAAGAAGATAAATAAATCTGCATTATGTGATCAAAGTCACCTTAAAAACTGAAGTTCTTAAAGTGGACAGATTTATGGGTCCACTTATGTGTTTTTCTTCAGAGATTTTGTAGGTGGGCCCACATTTTGGAAACCAACTAAATCTACTTTTCTTACCATTCAAATGTTACAAAAATGAATCACTCTCACAATGAAAAAATAACACGTTCTGATGATTCTAAATTTTATTCATTCCAGGAGCTATATTATGCATACATCCTTTCCTTTAAGATGATTACTATTATCCCTGTCAATGCATTTCATGATAGTGAAGGAAATTTATCAAATTTCACACTGAATCTGACAGGAAAACTTCAGTCACCAGCACAGATGCTGATTAAATATCTTTGTAGAACTATCAGGGGTAGTTGTGTCAAATTGTAGACAGGAACTATTATACATACATGCTTTCAGTACCATATGTTGGAAATGTTAAGGTAATCTTGAACATTTTGAGGAGTAACAACATGAACAATTTAACGAGAACTGATGCTAGCTATAGTCACTATAGCTGATGGAAACCTCTCAGTATTGTCATACAAAATGAAGCATACCTCATAAATCAATTCACAATGTGTAATATTTAGCAATACGACGAAACATGATTGTGAACATAGAACCATCTTTGTTGTTCCATCTAAACATGATCTCATCAAAACGAGAAGCGAGCTGTTCTTTTGGGACTCCATGCATTGTTTTGAACTTTGCTTTTGCATTGCCCAAAAGTCCTCCGATTGAATTTGTGTGGGCCCCAGTGTTTTTTATCTACGTAACCATCTTTTTGTTTAACAGTGTCATGTTCATACCCTGTATTTTGTAGACAAGTATATGATTTGAGTTCATCTATAATAATTTTGGTGCCAACTTCTACATGGGCAATTATTATTGGCAACAGGGTTTCAGTTGTTCTGTCATACACATTAAACAGAAGAACCTGCCATTGACAGCGTGAGAACCTTTCCACAAAAGGAAACAACTCATGAATATTAATGAGTTTCGCGGGGCACTGCTTAGTGTCTTTTGGTATTGTTTAACTTGTTTAGGAATTATTTCATACATTGCAAGTCAATTCGCCACAATTATATTGAATTTTTGAGTATTTATTTGTAAGATATAATTTATTTGATGTTTTCAAGGTACATTAGTTTCGAATGTGGGCCCACATTCGCCTGAAAGAGGTAGCGGGAGAGAGTAACCTCCCTTGAACCACTTATAATGCGGTTTCGCCGTATGTATGTGTCCCTGTGTGGTGTATTTGTGTGTCTCTCCCTCTGTATGTCTATCGGCTTCTCCCTAAGGTGTGCTCAGGTGCCTTTCGGACATGTCCAGAAACTGCGATTCACCACATTCGCACCATTTCTTTCAACAGGCGTACTTGATATCAAGCTTCCTGCAATAATTCCAACCGAATCATCACCTCTATGAGGCCTAGATTAGCCTGACCTTGTTTCTTCTTATAACATCCTGTTTGGTGTAACACGTCATGTATAATCTATCTCATATAACACGTGACGCCATCAAGTGTCTCAGGATTTTCAATGTCATCCCATTCTCTACCTGTCACTCGACTGTTTGCAGGCCACAGGTCTCTCTCTCTCTTTCTATCTATCTATCTGTCTGTCTCTCTGTCTGTCTCTCTGTCTATCTAAGTATCTAGCTATTTAGCTATCATTTCTTAAATAATTTGAAACTTATGCTAAGTATTTTTACATAGGTCGGTTAAGTGTAAGCGAATATTTACCAGACGATGTCGGGGAGACCGGTCCTCTTCAGCACTGTGATATGTGTCGCCTCGCTATCAGAACAGACTGACATTTCAGATACAGTATTGACTCATGAGTGAAATACTTCCTCGTTTCTCTCGTGAAGGGTTGGGGGCAGGGGGAAGGGGAACTTGATGCCAGCTCTCTCTCGGACGTTTTCCTTCATGCATACAAAAATCCTTATCATGTGATGGTAAGTTATGACTCATGTCATGTGCAATAACTATAATTATTTTCAGGTGTAGTGACTATAACTTTTCTGATTGAACAGGGGTGTTGTTTAAAGGAGGTGTCCGTTCGTGACGTCAGAGGTCACCGCGACAAGAACGGACGGCACGCCACTCATGACTCCAGGGTCGTGGTACAGGAAGACGTCTACTGGTTTTGGGCAACATTACAGTCTGATGTACAACCAGCTCGCCAACCCTTTCCACGCATGTCCTTGTGTTGTACTGCATGGCGTGGTGTTTCAGCTCGACTGATCACATTCCAAGTAATGACGGGATCGCCGTCAGCAGTGGCCATATAAGGCGAAGTTTAGACAGTCTCTCGAGCCATGAGGGAAAAGGATGACAACCGAGGCTTGACACATGTAATGTGCTGTTCAGTATTGTAATTATGCAGCACTTGTAGTGTACTGTTCAACACTTAAAGACTACTATTCAACACTTGCAATGTACTATTCAACACTTGATGTGTACTATTCAACACTTGATGTGTACTATTCAACAGTGGAACCTGAAATGCCTTTATTCTATGAACGCAATACAGGCACAAGTAAGCTTTTAAATTGAAGAACAGTTGATTTTGCAAAATGTTTAAAGAGTTTTCCAAATATACATTTCCTTCTGTATGTAAGCATCACCCAGATATTACAGGTTCGTGGTGAATCATTACAAAATCAGATCTTAGTTGTCGCCTCTCTAAACAAGACTGACGATGACCCATAATCTCAGAAACTGCGTTACCTTCGGAATAACGGTCATTGTTACCTGACTCCTAGTAAGTTGTCAACCGGTTCTTGTTGCGTGGCGATACCTAAGGCCTGAATGTTCTGAATGTCCTGAGTGTCCTGAATGTCCTAAATGACATCAGTCTACAGCAACCGAATAAATAAGTTGGATATGCTTTGGACTTGGTTGGCAGCAATGTCATTCATTGGATCGTCCGGCCCTGACAAAGAGGCAAATATATCTATTACAAAGATGTGTTTTAGGTAATACTATTCACATATGGGATCGTTATTAACAATCGCTGTTTTCTGGGACTGACACCTGGCAAAGAAAGGGGAATAGTGCGTCGCATCTGATGTCGTGCCAGCGTCTGTTCCCGTCACCATGACTCAAGATTATTATACAGTTCTGTATGGTATCACCCACTACTGGCTGGCTGCTTGCCCAGAAGTGTTGGTTGAGACTAGAACCATCTGACCACACCCATGTCCCTTTCTGCTGTACATCAGAACCATCCATCCAGATGTGTGTACCTGGAAAACAAAACCTGTGTGAACAGACATTTTCTCCAGGACCCTCCTCGTCCTCTAAGTGAAATACGTGCGTTAAACAGAGCATAATGTCGTCAGAGTAGCCTATTGGATGAAGCGTCCGTTCCTCATGACGTACACCTGACTTCGATTCCCCGTATGTGAACAATGTGTGAACCCCATTTATGTTGTTTCCCCTGTGATATTGCCAGAATATTGTTAAAACAGGCGTAAAACTAGAACCCACTCAGGATCTGCTGATAATAACAATATCTGCTGATAATATAGCTGGTGTAGTACAAAGGGCAATAGATATGGTTTCGTCCTTTCTGTAAACACCGCGCCACAATATAGCTGGTGTAGTACAAAGGGCAATAGATATGGTTTCGTCCTTTCTGTAAACACCGCGCCACAATATAGCTGGTGTAATACAAAGGGCAATAGATATGGTTTCGTCCTTTCTGTAAACACCGCGCCACAATATAGCTGGTGTAATACAAAGGGCAATAGATATGGTTTCGTCCTTTCTGTAAACACCGCGCCACAATATAGCTGGTGTAATACAAAGGGCAATAGATATGGTTTCGTCCTTTCTGTAAACACCGCGCCACAATATAGCTGGTGTAGTACAAAGGGCAATAGATATGGTTTCGTCCTTTCTGTAAACACCGCGCCACAATATAGCTGGTGTAGTACAAAGGGCAATAGACATGGTTTCGTCCTTTCTGTAAACACCGCGCCACAATATAGCTGGTGTAGTACAAAGGGCAATAGATATGGTTTCGTCCTTTCTGTAAACACCGCGCCACAATATAGCTGGAATATTGCTCGAGTGCGGTGTAAAACTAAACTCACTCACTCACTGAGTAACCCGGATGAATGTGCATCCTCCACTTCCTGCACAGCCGGACAGCCAGTGCAGCATACACGGCCAACAATGTACCTGGACTTCGTAAAGTATCATCGTCGACGACACCAGTGCCACCATATACGGAGCCTGTTCTGGGGCATCGTCATCATCGTGCACGTCTGCAGTGGAGCAGAAACGTTTGTCCATAGACTGCACTGGAGGAGGATCCGGTTTAGTGAGGAGTTTGCAGCTCTTGTTGTATCGCCTTGGTGGCAGGATGCGTGTCTACAGACTGAGAAACTGTATTCGTGAAGTCGATAGATAAGGAGGTGGCCGTGTCATGATGTGGGCGAGAATTTCCTCGAATGGTAGGACAGAGCGTGCACGTGCAGGGAAATGTAACTGCTGCACACTACCGTGATGAACTATTCCAACGTGAGTTTATACACGCAATCAGAAGAAATCTTAAACAATACAACGCCAGAGCGTACACTGCATGTGTTAACCTGGATGTGTTACCAACAACAATGACGATGTGATCTCAACCCCACCGAACGCTTGTGGGATCTGCTAGAGAGATCTGTACGCAACCGACAGCCTCAACCACGACCTATACAACAGTTAAGCCATGCGTTGCAGGACGAGTGGAGCGGAATTCCACAACGCTAGATTCGGCGACCATTTAGTCCATGCCCAGGCTTTGCAGAGCAGTGACTGATCCAGGTAGTTTGTCACAGTGCCTTCACAGATACAGATGTTCCATACACAATAGAGTAGTCACAGACACAGATGTTCCCTACACCACAGTGCCTTCACAGATACAGATGTTCCCTACACAATAGTGTAGTCACAGACACAGATGTTCCCTACACAGTAGTGTAGTCACAGACACAGATGTTCCCTACATCACAGTGCCTTCACAGACACAGATGTTTCCTACACATTAGGTGACTGTATGAAGTGGAGGAAACATGTGCCTTTTATAATTGTGTAAATTTGGCTGTTGTATATTCATTATTTGTTGTGTAATCAGGTTTGTTTTGGCCAGTGTAGCTGTCCTGTGCAATACACGGAAGTTTTACGCCGCTTTTAGCAGTATTCCAGCAATATAACAGCAGGGGACAGCAGAAATAGGCTTCACACATTGTACTTTTGTGGGGAATCGAACCAGGGTCTTCTTCGTGACGAGCAGACGCTTTATCCACTAGGCTACCCCACCGACCCATCGTTACCTTGAAGGTCTTGGAAAAGCTTAAGGGACTAAAATTTAACGGTTGTGGTATGAGGCAGCGTTACACCTTCTGCAAGAGATTCACTGGTCATCCCGTATACCTATGAAGCAGTTGTGTGCTATATTTAGATAGAGTTCTAGAAGTATCAACCGTACTAGGATCCACAGAATATCACACAAAGATCATCAAAGGTCTGCGAGGATCTTGGTAATGGGATATGTATGGGAGCTGCATTAATCTTAGGACCAACAGTACATGCAATTATACCCTGCTAAGGCCTACACAACTTAGTGACTGTTCCTAATGGATGAATATGCCCATCACTACCACAGTTGCTGTAATCACTGTTCTCTACTATAGAGTCCGTGAATGTGTTGGCACTTAGGTTGTACTACCATACCTTTTTATGGATTTGTGGAGTTATGCAGTTGTTACTTACAGCTGTATGGACGTTTCACGCGTACATCTGCAGCTCTGTTACCGCCTGATTCTCGGGTAACCAACAAGTACCACCTAAAAATTTGAAAATTAGCATTACTATGGTGAGATGTAGAGGGGTGGGGCAGGTCTTGATGGGGTTGGGTGTGGTTAGTTAGTTAATAGATATGGTAAACCATAGTTCCACTCGTTCTCTAGTCCATATAAACCACCTCCATGATGTAGTGGTTACAGCGTGCGCTCGGAGAGCGGAGCGGTGGAGGTTCGATCATCGGCCATGTCATACTAAAAGACGTTAAAATATGGTACTTGATGTTCCCTGCCCGGAGCTCGACATTGAGGAGTAAATGTAAGGGCTGGTTGGAGTCAGTATAATGTGTCTGAGTGAGGTATTGATGCTTAACTGCGGTATGGTATCTCAGTGAGGTAGCACTATAAATCGGCTTTAATGTGGGCTAGTACAAGCAAGCATACATGCACACGCATGCACGTCTTCTTAAGAGCGAAATATTCTTCAGTACGACGTTACTCCCCATTTCCCCTCCCTTGACCTCCCCTTTTATAATTTGTTCTTTGCGCCGCACTAAGAAATGTTGAAGCTACGTGACGGCGGTTTGTAAATATCCGAGTCTGGATCAGATCATACAGTGATCGACATCAGGAGCATCGATCTGCACTCGTCCCGTGGTGGTTGCTGGTGATCCGTACCAGCATTTTTAATTGTGTTGTTGATTGACATATGCATTTGAAATATATTTAGATATTGCTCGCCGCCATTCTGACGGAGATAATACCAGCAGGACCTGATGCTTAGACACATTCACGCTGTCATATGTCATACTGATCCTTCTTTGCTGCCAAAGTGGTAACCAACTCGTTCTTGCCCGCGTTGTCTACTCTGGTGAGGTGTCCGTTGTCATTCTCGCACATGGACGCCGCGAGGTTCCTAGTCACCTCGTGAGGTTCCTAGTCAGCTTGTAGCAGAGATTCAGACGTATGTTCCACGTGTAGCCATTGCCACAGGTCTCTACAATAAATTGGTTCACTGAACAACCACTGTGAACTGTAATAAACAATGTGGCAGGCTACAGAATTATAGCTTGCTAGAAGAGACCACTAACAGAACCATGTAGTCATATCCGTCCACATTCGCGACCAACTCATGTTATTCCAGGACAAGCCGAATCTTCTCGGAGGTTGCTAGTCTTGACGCATGCAGGATCCGAGGACATGCTCTGTTCGTCACAACTCGTCCCTTTCCATAATCTTAAAAAATATTCCACTTCGCCCGGAATCACAAAAGTAGGTCACGAATTCGTATCCCAGTGCGAATCACAATACACCACCACCACCACCACCACCACCACCACCATCATCATCATCATCATCATCATCATCATCATCATCATCATCATCATCATCACCACCACCACCATCATCATCATCATCATCATCATCATCATCATCATCATCATCATCATCAGGAACAACAACAACAAAAGCAACAACAACAAACCCACTACAAATGATTCTTTGTCTTAGATACAGATAGCTATTGATTTGTTGCCATTGTTTGTTTGTTTGAGGCTGTCCTATTCTATTTCAGCTGAATAACGGTGGTATTGCATAGAATCCAGTCTACACCAGACAATCCGACAGCGGTTCCGAGAGATCATTGTCATCCCATCCCATCACACCTGGAACTCCATGGTTTCATAAAATAAGCAAACAACTCGTGACATCAACAGTGGTATATCTCACCTAAAAGTGGGCTTCAGCTGAAATTAGGTTTATAAGAAACAGTTCCAAGATCTCTAAAATATACAGTCTCGTAGTTCATACACACGTAGAAATAAAATGTGTAGAGTCCGTCACAAAATGTGTGTTTGTAGCTGTAGAAGGATTTTACTACTACTTCTTTCAGTTTTTCCTCCTTTTTGTCCAGGGCTACCCACTATACTAACTCACCGATGCAATGTCAGGAAGAATGTGTAGAACAGACTATTTTCAGTATCCCATTGTCTATTTGCAATCAGAATGTACGTTAACGTTTAATTCAGACGTTGATCAGCAGGCCCCTAATAAGGTCTGTAACAGTCGGTTTGCAACTCACCTTCACAACAAATGTTTACATATCTGTTACACTAACTGACTTATGTATACCAATGTTGAGGAAGCAGTTAACTGTGCTGCAACAAATTGCTTCCCATATTGTGTATTGTAGCTTTCATTAACACAGGGACAGTTCCTCGCCCCGCTGTTGGGTACAGAGCTAGAACAACTAAAACATGATAAATGCTCTTCATTACGTGCACATAGAGACAATCAGGGCTTGGATATATTTCGACAACTTAAAAAATATTTAAAAAGACATTCATATACAAAACGGATACTTATACGTACTAGCAGAGACAGTAAGTTGTGGATTCCAGCAGTGATTCAAGTCAGTTCTGTAAATTATGTAAATAACATAGAATGTGTGAGAGTCTTCCCTCATCTATTTCATGTAATGTGGTTTGATCACTTTCAGGTCTTTTTTCACATGTTACATTCTCCTAACTTAAAGTTCCCTGGCACCGATGGTATAGCAACTGAGTTTCTAAACCATAAAGTGTCTTCACAGCAGTACATGAGATCAACAGGTATCTATATGTAGCTGACAGTCATCTGGCGTCACTCTTCAAGCCTACTCAACCATTGCCATCACACAAGTCAGAGATCTAACGTTCACTGGGATTTATTTTGTGTCTTCAGACATTGTTAAGCATGTTGGTATTGCACAAATATAACAAAACACTTTACAAAATACATGCATCAATAAAATCCTGACGTATCAACGAGACAGTTTCTCGTTCTGACAGTCTCTTTTGAAACGTTTTAGTCTTCATATTTCCCATCTTAGTGAGAAGCATTTGTAATATTTATATTTATTTCCTAGAGTTTGACAACAATAAGTTTACAGCTACTTCTATGTGAACAACAGCAAACTGAGCTACAGGCGCTAGGGCATGCCCTGAATGCGTCCCTAGGAAGCCCATTTCAGGAGCCCCATGTCGTGATATTAGTGGGTACTGCTAAAATAACGCCAAACTCACTTGCTCACTCGCTCTCACTGAGAAAGTGTATGGGGTCTTTGTTGACTAATGAATAAGTTACCCCGAGTCCAGATGAAGTACAGCATCCCTTCTGATACATGATCCATCTGGGCTTCACCATACACATCTGGTACTGAGTAGGAAAATAGCATGGTCATCATCGTCACATCCAGACTTGCTCAAGTCTCTAAGGTAATTCTTTCCAGCTTAAATGATAATCTCTAACGAATAATAATTAACAGACTGAGGTCTACAGTGTATCTAGACTTGCCTCTCCGAGTGATTGGATTACTATATGTACATCCCTAGGGTTCAGCCTTCAGTGCACCCTCGGGGCAAGGTTACGTCACAGTGTTCTTGTTGATTGTTGTATTTTCAAAATTGATTGATTATAATGTGGTCGGGTTGTACGTGGTACTGAACTGATTCACAGTCGTCGTGTCGTTAAATGTGTTGCAATCCATGTCGAGCGTGTAAACCCATGTGTCGAGTGTGTTAATCCATGTGTCGAGCGTGTTAACCTACGTGGAGAGTGTGTAAATCCACTTGGCGAGTGTGTAAATCCGCCTGGTGGGTGTGTAAACCCGCGTGGGGTGTGTGTAAATCAGTGCATCGTGTCTGTAATGTATAAATCCGTGAGGCGGGTTTGTAAATCCGCATGGAGATGTGTGTAAATCCGCGTTGCGGGTGTGTAAATCCGTGTGTGTAAATTCGCGTATCGTGAGTGTAAATCAGCGTGGCGAATGCACACCGTCTTTATGTTTATACCTCCATAATTGTTCAGTTCTCCAAACGGGTACGCGAAGCTGATTTCTGGCGTCCTCTTGGGTGATATTGTTTCCATTCTATATTCTGTTTGCAGTGAAAATGTACCGATAAAATTCACAACAAAAAGTAGTTCAGATAAAGTGAAATTAAGATTGCGAGTTCTCATATTTTGAGGTTGCCAACTGAACATATAAAATCATGCAACCTAAGATAAATGTTGTTTAAGAAAAGACCATAGATTCATATCGTTATTATTGGTTTGCAAGGAGTAAGCGCACTAGTTAGAACAGTAAAACAAACGCACGTGCGGTACGTGGTGAGCATTAATTTAGACCAACCCTACTTGTTCTCGATGTTTCATTTAATCTGTATATTCCATTGTAATATTTCTCCAAGGTGACAGGGAAACTTGTTAAATCTTCATTGTAAACCAAAAGCCAGTGTTCCTCAATCTGTTTGGTTGAAAATTACGATCCAATTGTTTTCGACTGCAGGAAATTGAAAGGTTATTCGCTGCCAAACTCCGGCGCAGCGATGACTTAGCATAACATCACTGCCACAGGCTAATTTGCATATCACGTGACCGGACTTTTCTCTTGTTTGTAAACAAATGCGCATATTCATAAATAAGTTGACACTGGCATAACGGAAGCGATACGGCGAGGTTTTTATATTGTTTTACACTATTACGAAAGTGTTCTTCTGCAAACTGCGTCAGTAGGGTTTATGACAATACATATTTATATTTCAAACCGGCTTCATCCTTTGCTCCCCATTAGGCTTCGATGACAGCACGTGGAGCCGTATCACCTAAGTAAACAAAGGATCGCTGCGCAAATCAAAATAGTGCTACACGTCTTAGGATAGTTTCTCAGTGAAACTAAACCATTTTAACAACGATGTTTAATTTGATGTGTAGACTCATCAAAAATAAAGAAGTTAACACATTGTATACATAGTATTAAATGGACTGTGTAAGATGTCAGGAATCGTCACATCTTTCTGGCCTGTGGCAGAGATGCTGTGTTGGCTCGCCGAATAGAACTCTGGGTAGGACAGTGATTCGCTGCGGCAAATATCGCACACGATGTATTGTTGCGTCGTCGGTAGTGGTGACGCCATTTAATACTGTGACGTAAAATCGGAACGACGTCACAAATAAACAGATTCCAGATGTTACCATGGGAACCTGCTGAAACGTCCAGCTGATGACACTTCACTGCTTGCAGACAGTAAAACTCATGGTGCACTTTTGTGTCTACAATGTCGATAAACATCATGTGATGGCCAAATTCTGGGTGCTGTTGAGTATTTGAGGCATGGGAATATTTTATTTGACACCACCGCGGTTCAAAATTAATTCCCGTTGTCCTAATTGACCAATGAAATAGTATTTCACATGACGGTAAGATAAAGGGTTATTATTAAGCTTAAAACACCAGCAATAGTAATGATGGCAAATTTGAAAACCTAAACAATGCCGAAATGTTGGGTATTTTGACGTTAACGTTTCCAAAGAAATCAAGCTTCAAATGTGACAGTCACGAAACACGTGACCTCGAACAACATGAGCAAGTGGAGATATAAGCAAGATTTACCATTGACACTAAGACGCGATTGGTGAGAGAAGTATGTTGTTTTCTTGGAACCAAAGACTCAAAGGAAGTATTTCAAAGTATGTAATTCATTAAAAGAAGGAACATTCTTGGCCTGCACAGCATGTCGAGTGCTGAACATGTATTTGTCATATGCATGGAACATGTTGGCACATGTCAGCACATGTAAGCAGATGTTAACACGTCACACAAACACAGTATGCCTCCCAGTCTGCCAACACCAGACCGGCAATTGAAGTTCGTTTGTTCTTTGTTTAATGCCGCACTCCGCAATATTCCAATTATATGGCGGCTGCCCTTAATTAATCGAGTCTGTGCAAGACACTCAGTGATTGGGATACGATGGACTAAATCAGATTTGGGGTACTGACCAAATGAGTTTAGTTTTCCGCCACTTTTAGCAATATTCAAAGAATAGCACTGCAACGTACACCAGAAAAGGACTTCACATATTGTACCCATGTGGGGAATCGAACCGGGTCTTCAGCGTGACAAGCGAACGGTTAACCACTAGGCTACCTCGTCACCCGTTCAAGGTATTGCACGACAAAAACATACACGGCAAATCAGCTGAGACGGATTTATTGTCCAAAATATCTCTGAACACTCTCATCATGATTCAAATGAGGTCACCATGTAAACATTATGATGCTAAGCCTTGTCTTGCAATAAAATAAATCAACTATGTTATTTTGAAGTATACTCGTGGAAAAAAATAAGTGAACGTCAACCACACTTGATAGAGTGAGTTAATATTTGACTGCGATATAGCAATTCCTGCAACTGAAATGTTGGGGTCTGTGCGTAATGTCAAGAAATGGCGACGATGTAGTATTTTGAGGCAAAACCTGTGTGTAAACGTTCACTTATTTTAAGCCGTCACTATCGAACAATAACACAGATTCAAATTCAGCTGGAGACAACAACCGATCAGGCACTTCATGTTGCAAACTCCTACGACATCACATAAGGTACGAAAAGGTACCCAGATGTGAAAATGTGCCCATAGTCAGATTCAACAAATATAATACGTAACAATGATATAACGGCGAATGGCCTAGCTTACTACACGTGGGCTGTTTCTTCGGGGCCCTTAACACGCCTGGAATAACACAAAAACGTTCACGTGTTAATCAATACTATTCGCAACAAGATAAACAAATGCGTTACCATATACTATACGTCTTTCTCTCATAAGTGGAGAGACACTTGCTTTCCAATGAGTTTTCCTTAACTTGTTTTGAGTAGTGTATAAATTGTGCCTTAAAGGGGCACTTCGACACACGAGAACAGTGGTACATATACCGTCTGGTTAGAACTCGTACTGTCCGATATTTATCAAGGTTCAATTATCACAGAGTCAGCATATATGGTCACCCGTACTACTCCAAGTCCCAGGGACCCGGAAATGCATCGAGTTATCCGTAATTCGAGAAAAGAGGAGTGCAGATATTAGATCGCAGTACACATTATTATCAACGCAAGAGCATATTGTCGACATTAGGCCATACTATATTTATATCAGATCACAGTTCGGATGTTAGGCCACACTACCTGCATTAGACCACAGTAGTAGCACATACGTCGGATAGGGACGCGGTGGGCGAGCTGGTTAACGCGCCAGGCTAGTGATCCAGTGAGGTTGAGGAGTTGGGATCGAGCCCACCTATGACCGGGTGTTAAAACATTCGAGTCAACTTTGCGTGCAGACTCTTTTCTTGTTGTTACAAAACCCGTGAACCTTAAAGAACCCACGAATCCGTTGGTATATGACCAGACGGTGGCCACATGAATACATGCATACGCATAGTTGGGGTATAGCAACGTGCAGTCAACTTGGACAAAGTACTGCAACTACGTGTGCCAGTCCACTCAGCTATGCATAGCGTACCTAGTTAGGATGAGACATTAAACTAAGTGCACCTAGTGGCAGCAAGAGTTGTATACTCCCCAGGGAGCTGACAGTGATAATACGATGTGCCGCTGAGATTGACATCCAATAATCGAGAGACAAAAATACCAGCGCCTTGAGCGAGCACTAGTTATATCGAAATGTGCCCTATATAAAAATCCTATTCTATGCGATCACAGCATCACCTTTACACCATACTGTCCATACTGGATGACAGCATCACCTTTACACCATACTGTCCGTACTGGATCACAGTATCACCTTTACACCATACTGTCCATACTGGATCACAGCATCACCTTTACACCATACTGTCCATACTGGATCACAGTATCACCTTTACACCATACTGTCCATACTGGATCACAGCATCACCTTTACACCACACTGTCCATACTGGATCACAGCATCACCTTTACACCACACTGTCCATACTGGATCACAGCATCACCTTTACACCATACTGTCCATACTGGATCACAGCATCACCTTTACACCATACTGTCCATACTGGATCACAGCATCACCTTTACACCATACTGTCCATACTGGATCACAGCATCACCTTTACACCATACTGTCCATACTGGATCACAGCATCACCTTTACACCATACTGTCCATACTGGATCACAGCATCACCTTTACACCATTCTGTCCATACTGGATCACAGCATCACCTTTACACCACACTGTCCATACTGGATCACAGCATCACCTTTATACCATACTGTCCATACTAGATCACAGCATCACCTTTACACCATACTGTCCATACTGGATCACAGCATCACCTTTACACCATATTGCCCATACTGGATCACAGTATCACCTTTACACCACACTGTCCATACTGGATCACAGCATCACCTTTACACCATACTGTCCATACTGGATCACAGCATCACCTTTATACCATACTGTCCATACTGGATCACAGTATCACCTTTATACCATACTGTCCCTACTGGATCACAGCATCACCTTTACACCATTCTGTCCATACTGGATCACAGTATCACCTTTACACCATACTGTCCATACTGGATCACAGCATCACCTTTACACCATACTGTCCATACTGGATCACAGTATCACCTTTACACCATACTGTCCATACTGGATCACAGCATCACCTTTACACCATACTGTCCATACTGGATCACAGTATCACCTTTACACCATACTGTCCATACTGGATCACAGCATCACCTTTACACCACACTGTCCATACTGGATCACAGCATCCGTGGTACACCATGTGAATGATCAAAGATCACATGGCAGTTTGAACATTACAAAAGAAAACCTAACTGACAATACCCGACTGTATTACCAGCATGAGACTAAACTGCCCATATCAAATCACAGCACACAAATAAGACCATCTTATGACAAGAATACCATAACCGCAACCGTCCAAAGCGTCCATATCAGACCATTGTACCCAAATATAACCACATCACTGGCCTGAGTCCATACTACCACTATACCTATATCAGACTATAGTACCCATAGTCTGGCCATATCACTGGCCTTTGACCATTGTACCTAACTCAGACCCTGGTACCCATATCACCCACAGTCTCAACAGCCAGTGTGATGTAGCTGGCAGCTTCCTGGTCACATGTATATACTGGAACAGACAGATCATCAAACAGTTACATACTTTGACATAATTTAGGAGATACAGTATTATGTACTTCCAATGTGTGCTTATGATATGATAATATACATATGAATAGTGACTAAAAGCCTGTACAAAAAATAATGCTGATTTTGTAACATCTTGGAATATTAAAACTTTTAATATATGAAAATATAGTATTTAAAAATCAAAGAACAGACTGAAGGAGACTGCACAGCATTTTCCCGAGGTGATGATAGTTTAAAAAACATTCCGTCAAAGCATAGAAGCAAAACTAGTGGTTGATTGTGTAAGCATGAATCCTCGCGTCCTCGGAATGATGACACAGTGACTGAGCCAACTCCTTGCTCCTCTACACTAACTCGGCTCATCACCATTTATGGAGGTTGTCGGCTTCCCTTGAGGGTAATACGGTCAGAAACAGAAACAAACACACACACACACACACACACACACACACACACACACACACACACACACACACACACACACACACACACACACACACACACACACACACACACACACACACACACACACACACACACACACACACACCACACACAGAGACATACACACACACACACACACGCCGGTTGACATTTGTGACAAATCTACTTTTGTCTTAGGACTCTTCACAGAGTCACTGCGTCTTGGGTTTGTGATCACTGTCAAGCTTTTCAGTCAACAATATTCCAGCTACGGTCGAACTTCATCATGCCACAGTCGTTGAGACCTGTGCGATTCGACTTATTCAGGGCTCGATACAACCACGAAATATATTTCTGGAAAAGCCAAAGAACGTGTCATGAGAGACATTGT
This sequence comes from Haliotis asinina, assembly GCF_037392515.1. Lineage (NCBI taxonomy): Eukaryota > Metazoa > Mollusca > Gastropoda > Lepetellida > Haliotidae > Haliotis > Haliotis asinina. Next base: position 4,166,629 of record NC_090280.1, read on the forward strand.
TCGGCTCATCAGGTGATGACTGGTCCAAATTGTGATACATGGTGGTACAAAGGTTCGAAACAGCCGGAAACCCGACACGACATCTTGTGCGGAAGATAGGACCATAAATGATGTGGCACATAGCGGCAGTTTGCATGGACTGAAAGTTGAGTTCGAGACACCCGGACACTCGACACATCCAAGTTCCACTCGACTGTTTACTACTGTGGCCTGCAATAACCAGGTTACATCCTACATTACTGTACTGATGAGTCAGTCAATATCTGAAGTCTGAAAATACAGCGATGTTGTCAGTTGGTTAAAATACCATGAAGACAAATGATACGACACGTGACACTCCGAAAAAACACACCCATTCAATGCACGCATCGCACCTGGGGGACACAGCAAGCACAAAGGAAGTCGTATACAACAGCTTTGCTTGATTTACTGATCCATAACATTAACTTAGAAAATTAAAAATATACATATATTTCAATAAAAATAAGGTGAATATTTGACCTCCAACGATAAACGTCGCTTTCACGATGAAGATGAAAATGGAATGCTGCTGTCATATTTTATGGGTATGCTATTCTAAGGTCCAAGCCATGTCAGGATGATTTCCTATTACCCATCAAGATTCAATATGGTTGGAATAATGTGTGTAGCACACTTCCACCTGTTTTCCACACATTTTTGCCGGTGATAATCAATGTTAAAGCAGCGAAAACATGTATCACAGACCAAAGCGAGGGGAGACAACTCGTATAATTATACAGCGTTCTTCGAGAACACAGGGAACAAATAACAGCCTGTGTGTATTTCTGTATACTTAAAACAATAGCTGTTGTTTAAACATGACCTGAACTGAAAGTAAAGCACTTGTAGACTTAAAACAATAGTAGCTGTTGTTTAAACATGACCTCAACTGAAAGTAAAGCACTCCGTCAAGTTACTGTGTTTCTCACTAGGGACTCAATTAATCCGGGCGTGATTGTTGTAACAGAAATTGTCCCATTTGAAAAAAACCCACAAACTGAGTTATGTCCCTTTCATTACACATAATGGAGTACCAAATTAACAGTTATAACTAATACCAGTGCTTTATCCTCCTCTTGCCACCCTTGTCCCTTTGTTGTTGTTTATACAAGGATACAAACTCAACTTTAACTGGTTGGGCTGTGGAACCGATGTCACGATGTAAAGACTCTGCAGTAATTCAGTTGGTGGAAGTGATAACAATCTTTCTCATTTTCTTCGTGAATCGAAAACAATATTTTTAAAGTTGTGCGATGATGAGAAGGTCAAGATTGAAACAAAACCCAATACATACAAGCGAGAGGTGACAGAACTGCCTCCACACAAGCCGAAAAAAATGCCAATGAGTTTACATTCACCGTTGCTTTCATTTACATGTTTTATCCAGCAATTCAAGTGGGTAGATTCAGAAATGATAAGTAGTAAAATCCCAGTTTGAAACATATTACGCAGTTCCTACCCCGATTTGTCATAATTCGTTGTGTGGATCTTTAATATACACCTCAGCAACCTCAAGATTGAATAATTTAGTTACACTTACAACGACAGTAAATCAGTATTCTTTTTCTACATTTTACTTAAACAAGAAAACAAATACGAATGAAATCCCTCTGTTCTCCATAAAGTTAACTTTTGGGTACTGGAAGAAGTTGTAAAATAATTCTTTGAATGGTCTGACCAAAATAGACACAACGTGTTGAACATATGATCAGATTATCCAAATCACTTACTAGTACTGCATGTGTAAACAACTTCAATGTATATTTTGGTGTCGCTTCTGTTCTACTGAAACTTAAGTCTGGTCGAGGTAGGGATGAGCCAGTTAATCCAAACGAAGACACCAACAAGAGATCGAGAAGCACCGTCCTCAGGTGCCCGTAAAATGAGGTGGAAATCTATTTATGACCCGTATGAATGACCGCCCCGCCCCTCCTCGTGTATATTCATAAAGTCAGTTCACCCGGCACAGAACTTATAGAAACGCCCATAAATATCCATTCAGTTGCGAAAAGACGATAACAATTGCACATGGTGTCTCAATAAATTAAAGTGGAAAACATAATCAAATAAATATATTAAATCTATACCACTTCCTCATTGTAAATGTAAACATTTATCATAAATCAGTTTTAAAAATATATCCCACGAGATGAAATACAGGGAGTTAAAGAGGTACTTTGTTTTTCACGAAAGAAAGGGTCTTGTAGTAGGAGTCGTCAAAGTGCCGAAGACCCAGGTATTCGTCACGTGTTCTGTTGTAATGAAGTTCCTCCATACAATCCAAGGCATATGGCTGGTAGTCCCAGTAAAACTTGTTTGTGAACAGCTCCGGCCGTGACCTTAGCAACGGAAGATCGCCGATTCCAAATATACAAATTAGGCGCACGCGCTGTCCTTCACACGGCCAGTCAAACGGCTCATTACCCCAGTTTTTAAATCGAGCAAGGAATGGTTTTATCAGTCTGTCTGTTTCTGGATCCCCTGGAAAAAACGAAATAAAATTGAGAAATATTATAACTGTGATTAGACAGTTTTCTATAATTAAATGATACACGAGAGGAAAAAAAATCTTTGATGTTTTACCTATTGCAAGCCAGGACATTTACTATAGAATTAGTTTGCTGAAATATGAGACGAAAGCACGGTTTTCTTGTTCTTCTAGATTTCTGCTGACACAGTGAAAAAAGAGACCTATTATAGTATAGTTATCAAGGTGATATCTGGTTTCGGCCACTTTTTGTCAGAGCAGTAAGTTATTTGACGTCTTTCTTTTCGAATCCTTTTTCGCCACGTTGTGTATTGTCGTAAGTGTTTACTTGAACTACTAAAACAGGCTCTTGTGCTATATTTGCAGATTTCACTTACAAGCAAACTTATGACAGTGAACAGACACAGAAATATAACAACATAAAACATTAGAGGCACACTTAATATATAACAAAAACTTTTGTCCGACAATGATTAGAGTGTGTCTGTAGCACTTCTGACAATAGATTCTATTTGCTGCAAGCGAGCGGTTCACTACACGGCGTCCACTCTCGTTTGACTCCACATTAACACTGAGTGATATGTTGCTTGTGAGAGAGTGCGTGCTTGAGTGGTACGCTTGCTTGTGAGTGCGTGCATGAGTGGTATGCTTGTTTGCTTGCAATTGCTTGTGAGTGCGTGCTTGAGTGGTATGCTTGCTTGCTTGTGAGTGAGTGAGTGTGTGAACGAATGAGAAACTGTATGAAGCGGGCTGTCAATAAGGTGAGTCTGCGTGCCCCAGCTCTTGGCTTTAACCCGCGTAGTTTTGATTAGTACAGCCTAACCCTGGACCAGACACTCCGGTGATTGTACACGTGAGTCGGCTACAGTCATCTGTCACCAAGGCAGGTTAACACACTATCCAACTCAGTGACTACTCACAGGCCTAATTCTAGTACGTCCTTGACTGTGATTTTACAGTCATCTGAGTTTGTTCATAAACAGCAAAAGCATACATGAGAATTAAAAAAATGATATTAATGAGGTATTTAATGTAGCACCATTTTATATGAACCGCCACACACCTATTGCTGAGACGAATGGATATTGCAGAAAATATGACAGGGAGATAACTCTTACAGGTATAGTTATAGCGTATATGCCCATGGTATGCTATCAGTTATAGTCACTGAGCAAGTGACTTGGGTTTTACGTCGCTTTAAAGAACGTTCCAGTTATAACAGTGTTAGCTTAATTTTGGAACAGACCCCGAACTGACACAGTACTTACGTATACATGCTTATCACACACGGAAACCCACGGGAACGGGTATGATGCTCATACAACCTATATACTGGACGAACCGGGATTCGACCCTACAATAATAGGTTCCTGAAGAGACAAAGGGGGGCAACCCTGCATTGACAATTGGGCCACCCATGTCCTGTATTAATAACAGGATAAACTTGACTATAGATAATAATATCCAAACAAATAACTTCATAAGGCCCGGTTTTTAAACTCAGTATGCAATCATTGACCATGAAACGTATGCGTTACATACACAACTGAAAAAATGAAAGAAAAACAACTTCAAGATGTTTGACAGAATTTCTACTTTTCTTTCAAATAATGATCTCGGGAAGCATAACCTGTCGCTAGCATTTCTCATGTCTTAGGTTCTAGCCTCACAAACAAGGATCGCTCGTCACGGCGAAGGCGCGGGTTCGATTCCCCAAGTGGGTACACTGTGTGACGCCCAGTCTTGGTGTTCCCGTTGTGATGTTGCTGGATTATGTTGCTAACAACGCCGTAAAAGTAAACTCACTCACTCACTTGTAATGGTACGAGAATACCCTAATAATCAATAATTATGATACGTTGGTGTGCACCACCCTGTTATGACAGTTAAAATATATGGTATCTTCTACATCACAGTCCCTTTAGTGCTGTCTAACCCAAACAATACTGTACCTAAATATGCCCCTGGTACACGAAGATGAGCGTTGTGATTGAGCGAGGTGAAGAATGTCTCATCGGGCACATCGACGTTTTTAACCCATGCCAGGAAGTCCTGTGCCGTCTTGTTGTGTAGGACGTAGTCCACGAAGCCCCTGTTGACCACGATGTGCACGGACCCTTTCACCGGGGTTATTCCATGTGGGGGATCACCGGCCTTCTCAAACCTCCCTCTGTTGGCTCTGAAATATGACATAGACTGTACCTTCAGAATTATGTGTTACACGTCACAGGACACATGCTGAGGAAAGCCTTCACTTTACAGCCGGTATACCCATTGTCCCTTTCAACTACCGGTGAAGATCGGGGTTAGAACTGGTCTTCAGCAAGCCTTGCTTGTAGTATGAGGGTAACATCCTGACGTTATGCCGGCGAAGATGCTTTGCACTTTGGGAAACCAATCACGGTGCTGACACCCTGAAACCCCATTAGGTAAATATGGAATTCGAACTCACCGCCCCAACATTCGGACCACGGGACGTAACTCTGTTTTGACCACTATGGAACCAATGCTCCTAAATGCCGAAACCGTTAGTTATGTGACGCTGAGACAGTTACCCCCTAGAAAATAAGTAGTTGGGTGACAGCTGCCAGAACCTATTTACATCACGCCCTGGAACTGTCTAATCCTGACGCTTATGGCAAAGCACCATTTCAATTCAGTCAGTTTTTATAGTCTCTTCATCTTGCAGTCTGTTTGATGGGAATTTCTTTGGAGTCAACATAATTTATAGATAACATTATGTTTAATGTGGTATCGATGGATGTTTTGTACAGATCAGCACAGGATTGTCAAGCAGGACTGAACATAGGGAATATGATATGGGATCCTGTGTATGCCAGGTGAGCGAGTGAGTATGGTTTTACGCCGCTTCTAGAAATACTCCAGCAAACTAATATCTGGAGACACCAAAAATGGGCTTCATAGATTGTACCCATGTATGGAACTGAATTCTGGTCTTCAGCAATGTCAAGCAGTCACTTTAACCATTGGGTTGTGTCAGGGGGCTCATTTGCCTGCAGCCCCATCGCCTTTCATTGGGATCGGTTCAATTGTGTTTCCATATATGTGATAACAGGGGTGGATCCAGGATTCCCCCAAGCCATAGATCTGCTCCTGTATAATGGTAATGCTTGTGACGTCATTTACTGCTTATATGCTGATTCAAAGTTTCTTGACGTAATTATCGAAATGAATCTGTTATGGTACGATAATAATGTACTTATCAATAATTTAATCCACTTTTGTCATCTAATCTATTCACAAAATTTCTCTTTTCAAAAGCGCGTTTAAGTAGCATGATGTAAACACAAAAGGACAATCGACAGGAACATCAGAGTCTGCAACAAAGTGCAATTAAGAAGTTCATTCTCGTGCGAGTTGGATACAGTTGATGACATTCACATCAGACATGAAACAGGTGTAAGAGTGGGTATTGAGCAGATAATCAACCATTTTGTTTTGCAAGTCTATTTTTAGACAAGAAGACAACATCATCAATATCCCTGCAACGGCCAAATACTCTTCATGAATGTGTCTACTAGTTATGATGATGTCAAGTGTTTTGGTGCGTTTATGGCAAAGTGGAAGGAGACTATTTAAAAGTTCTGCTCCAGAAAGGAACACTACCACCAAATTCAGTTGAATCCAAACCTGTTGGGATGGAAGCACAAAATCATTTCACGCTGAAATCCAGAAGTAACTCATACAATGCTATGTATTATGGGCCGATTGCCTACATACTCCTGAATAAAAGAGAGAGAGAAGTACCAACAGGTACCAGTACACCACTAGATCTATCTTTGTGCTAAGTTTCGTGAAGAAATAGTAAACAACTTTAAGTTCTGCTCCGGAAAAGAGCAGTACCAACAATTTCAGTCGAAGTCAAACGTTGCCACGGAAACAAGAAAATGTTTTTTTTTCAGAATTCCCAAACTACCAAAAAGGCACCAGAACACCCCCAGATCTATGTATGTGCCAAGTTTGGTGAAGAAATAGTGAATGGTTTTGAAGTTCTGGTCCAGAAAAGAGCATCCATCCAACTCTAGTCAAACTTGAACTTGTTGCCATGGAAACGCAATAACATTTTATTCTGAAATCACAAACTACCAAAAGACAGCACACTACCAGATTTATCTATGTGCCAAGTTTGGTGAAAAAATAGTGAACGGTTTTGAAGTTCTAGTCCGGAAAAGAGGAATGTGCACAGACGCAGTCTTGGAATGAAACCAGAAATAGGCTTCACACAAATATATAACACTTGGTTGGATGGGAACAAACAGTACCTTTGAAAATGAACAGGAGACACCATGGCTGAAATACCACATGTGCATCCTTATAAACAGGAACATGCTGTAACGTAGGCCATCATGCGCTCAGTGCCGTAAGTGAAAACAACGCTATTATTATCGCCTAGCGATTGTTAAGCAATCTGCTCACTTTCTCGAAAGCATATTTCTTAAAACCCGGAAAGAGACATGTTTTAATCATTACCGAAAGAGTTTTCTTTGAGGCAAACTGTACCAACGGTATTTATTGTAAATAGAACGTACTATTAGCACGGGAATGTTATCATATCTGGTGGCACATACACGAACTGACGATTGTGAAGCAGAGGAACATTGCAACCAACGGTCCATGTTCCTGTAACTGACTAAGGTCAAGGTCAAGGGCGGTGGGCTCGCCTAGCGGTTAGGGCGTTCGTAATGGGTGAAATGCATGGAGACCAATTCTGATGTACCCTTAACACCCGGAGAAGGAGAAGACTTACAGGATCGGGTGTTTAGACTCGCTGCCTTGGTTGTCACATGTTATAGTATCCCAATTACATAGATGGATGGTGCTCATGTTGTTGATCACTAGATTGTCTGGTCCAGGCTCGATTATTTACAACCGCCGCCATACAGCTAGAATATTGGTGAGTACGGCGTAAAACTAACCTCACTCACTCTGATATCCCCCTCCTGTTATGTTGCTGGAGTATTGCTACACTCAGCGTAAAACTTAATTCGCTCACTCAGACGGATAACGCACGTGGGGCAAAGATCTCGTTAATGTGTATATCAGGGAGTGAGTACAGAATATCAAATATGTCCTTTTGAATAACATAACCTAATCCTGACATACACGACTGACGTCAAGTTCCTTCATGTATGCTAAACACAGTGGTTACAAACGGTATACTGACCAGACAGAGTCAGAAGGACGGTGATACCTTTATCTGTGTCGACATTTGTTTATTATCCACCCTTATAAAGGCACATGTACACTCGTGGCGTACAAGCAAGTGGTCGCCTATTCTAACTACACTTCACAAAGGTCGGTACGGTAATCTAGTGGTTAAAGCGTTCACTCGTCACGCCGAAGACCTGGCTTCGACTCCCCACTTGGGTACACAGTGTAAAGCACATTTCTCGTGTACCCTTCCATTGCTGGTTTATTGCTGTCTGCAGAATACCAAACGTATTTATTATAGTAATACCATAGGTTGGAGAATAACTAAATCTTCAGCCTCTTATTAATAAAATAAATAACATAATGACCAATTATATCTTCCTTATCCTGCTCTGATAAAGGGAGCGTATTTTGTAACACTATATATGAACAAGATCTTCTTATACCTGCTCTGTCAAGGGTGTGTATTCTGTAAGACGTTTTAATAAACATTTATCAACAATATCTTCTTATACCTGCTCTGTCAAGGGCGCGTATTCTGTAAGACGTTTTAATAAACATTCATCAACAATATCTTCTTATACCTGCTCTGTCAAGGGCGCGTATTCTGTAAGACGTTTTAATAAACATTCATCAACAATATCTTCTTATACCTGCTCTGTCAAGGGCGCGTATTCTGTAAGACGTTTTAATAAACATTCATCAACAATATCTTCTTATACCTGCTCTGTCAAGGGCGCGTATTCTCTAAGACGTTTTAATAAACATTCATCAACAATATCTTCTTATACCTGCTCTGTCAAGGGCGCGTATTCTGTAAGACGTTTTAATAAACATTTATCAACAATATCTTCTTATACCTGCTCTGTCAAGGGCGCGTATTCTGTAAGACGTTTTAATAAACATTTATCAACAATATCTTCTTATACCTGCTCTGTCAAGGGCGCGTATTCTGTAAGACGTTTTAATAAACATTCATCAACAATATCTTCTTATACCTGCTCTGTCAAGGGCGCGTATTCTGTAAGACGTTTTAATAAACATTTATCAACAATATCTTCTTATACCTGCTCTGTCAAGGGCGCGTATTCTGTAAGACGTTTTAATAAACATTTATCAACAATATCTTCTTATACCTGCTCTGTCAAGGGTGTGTATTCTGTAAGACGTTTTAATAAACATTTATCAACAATATCTTCTTATACCAGCTCTGTCAAGGGTGTGTATTCTGTAAGACGTTTTAATAAACATTTATCAACAATATCTTCTTATACCTGCTCTGTCAAGGGTGTGTATTCTGTAAGACGTTTTAATAAACATTTATCAACAATATCTTCTTATACCTGCTCTGTCAAGGGTGTGTATTCTGTAAGACGTTTTAATAAACATTTATCAACAATATCTTCTTATACCTGCTCTGTCAAGGGTGTGTATTCTGTAAGACGTTTTAATAAACATTTATCAACAATATCTTCTTATACCTGCTCTGTCAAGGGTGTGTATTCTGTAAGACGTTTTAATAAACATTTATCAACAATATCTTCTTATACCTGCTCTGTCAAGGGTGTGTATTCTGTAAGACGTTTTAATAAACATTTATCAACAATATCTTCTTATACCTGCTCTGTCAAGGGTGTGTATTCTGTAAGACGTTTTAATAAACATTTATCAACAATATCTTCTTATACCTGCTCTGTCAAGGGTGTGTATTCTGCAAGACGTTTTAATAAACATTTATCAACAATATCTTCTTATACCTGCTCTGTCAAGGGTGTGTATTCTGTAAGACGTTTTAATAAACATTTATCAACAATAGCTTCTTATACCTGCTCTGTCAAGGGTGTGTATTCTGTAAGACGTTTTAATAAACATTTATCAACAATATCTTCTTATACCTGCTCTGTCAAGGGTGTGTATTCTGTAAGACGTTTTAATAAACATTTATCAACAATATCTTCTTATACCTGCTCTGTCAAGGGTGTGTATTCTGTAAGACGTTTTAATAAACATTTATCAACAATATCTTCTTATACCTGCTCTGTCAAGGGCGCGTATTCTGTAAGACGTTTTAATAAACATTTATCAACAATATCTTCTTATACCTGCTCTGTCAAGGGTGTGTATTCTGTAAGACGTTTTAATAAACATTTATCAACAATATCTTCTTATACCTGCTCTGTCAAGGGTGTGTATTCTGTAAGACGTTTTAATAAACATTTATCAACAATATCTTCTTATACCTGCTCTGTCAAGGGTGTGTATTCTGTAAGACGTTTTAATAAACATTTATCAACAATATCTTCTTATACCTGCTCTGTCAAGGGTGTGTATTCTGTAAGACGTTTTAATAAACATTTATCAACAATATCTTCTTATACCTGCTCTGTCAAGGGTGTGTATTCTGTAAGACGTTTTAATAAACATTTATCAACAATATCTTCTTATACCTGCTCTGTCAAGGGTGTGTATTCTGTAAGACGTTTTAATAAACATTTATCAACAATATCTTCTTATACCTGCTCTGTCAAGGGCGCGTATTCTGTAAGACGTTTTAATAAACATTTATCAACAATATCTTCTTATACCTGCTCTGTCAAGGGTGTGTATTCTGTAAGACGTTTTAATAAACATTTATCAACAATATCTTCTTATACCTGCTCTGTCAAGGGTGGGTATTCTGTAAGACGTTTTAATAAACATTTATCAACAATATCTTCTTATACCTGCTCTGTCAAGGGTGTGTATTCTGTAAGACGTTTTAATAAACATTCATCAACAATATCTTCTTATACCTGCTCTGTCAAGGGTGTGTATTCTGTAAGACGTTTTAATAAACATTTATCAACAATATCTTCTTATACCTGCTCTGTCAAGGGTGTGTATTCTGTAAGACGTTTTAATAAACATTTATCAACAATATCTTCTTATACCTGCTCTGTCAAGGGTGTGTATTCTGTAAGACGTTTTAATAAACATTTATCAACAATATCTTCTTATACCTGCTCTGTCAAGGGTGTGTATTCTGTAAGACGTTTTAATAAACATTTATCAACAATAGCTTCTTATACCTGCTCTGTCAAGGGTGTGTATTCTGTAAGACGTTTTAATAAACATTTATCAACAATATCTTCTTATACCTGCTCTGTCAAGGGTGTGTATTCTGTAAGACGTTTTAATAAACATTTATCAACAATATCTTCTTATACCTGCTCTGTCAAGGGTGTGTATTCTGTAAGACGTTTTAATAAACATTTATCAACAATATCTTCTTATACCTGCTCTGTCAAGGGCGCGTATTCTGTAAGACGTTTTAATAAACATTTATCAACAATATCTTCTTATACCTGCTCTGTCAAGGGTGTGTATTCTGTAAGACGTTTTAATAAACATTTATCAACAATATCTTCTTATACCTGCTCTGTCAAGGGTGTGTATTCTGTAAGACGTTTTAATAAACATTTATCAACAATATCTTCTTATACCTGCTCTGTCAAGGGTGTGTATTCTGTAAGACGTTTTAATAAACATTTATCAACAATATCTTCTTATACCTGCTCTGTCAAGGGTGTGTATTCTGTAAGACGTTTTAATAAACATTTATCAACAATATCTTCTTATACCTGCTCTGTCAAGGGTGTGTATTCTGTAAGACGTTTTAATAAACATTTATCAACAATATCTTCTTATACCTGCTCTGTCAAGGGTGTGTATTCTGTAAGACGTTTTAATAAACATTTATCAACAATATCTTCTTATACCTGCTCTGTCAAGGGCGCGTATTCTGTAAGACGTTTTAATAAACATTTATCAACAATATCTTCTTATACCTGCTCTGTCAAGGGTGTGTATTCTGTAAGACGTTTTAATAAACATTTATCAACAATATCTTCTTATACCTGCTCTGTCAAGGGTGGGTATTCTGTAAGACGTTTTAATAAACATTTATCAACAATATCTTCTTATACCTGCTCTGTCAAGGGTGTGTATTCTGTAAGACGTTTTAATAAACATTCATCAACAATATCTTCTTATACCTGCTCTGTCAAGGGTGTGTATTCTGTAAGACGTTTTAATAAACATTTATCAACAATATCTTCTTATACCTGCTCTGTCAAGGGTGTGTATTCTGTAAGACGTTTTAATAAACATTTATCAACAATATCTTCTTATACCTGCTCTGTCAAGGGTGTGTATTCTGTAAGACGTTTTAATAAACATTTATCAACAATATCTTCTTATACCAGCTCTGTCAAGGGTGTGTATTCTGTAAGACGTTTTAATAAACATTTATCAACAATATCTTCTTATACCTGCTCTGTCAAGGGTGGGTATTCTGTAAGACGTTTTAATAAACATTCATCAACAATATCTTCTTATACCTGCTCTGTCAAGGGTGTGTATTCTGTAAGACGTTTTAATAAACATTTATCAACAATATCTTCTTATACCTGCTCTGTCAAGGGTGTGTATTCTGTAAGACGTTTTAATAAACATTTATCAACAATATCTTCTTATACCTGCTCTGTCAAGGGTGTGTATTCTGTAAGACGTTTTAATAAACATTTATCAACAATATCTTCTTATACCTGCTCTGTCAAGGGTGTGTATTCTGTAAGACGTTTTAATAAACATTTATCAACAATATCTTCTTATACCTGCTCTGTCAAGGGCGCGTATTCTGTAAGACGTTTTAATAAACATTCATCAACAATATCTTCTTATACCTGCTCTGTCAAGGGCGCGTATTCTGTAAGACGTTTTAATAAACATTTATCAACAATATCTTCTTATACCTGCTCTGTCAAGGGTGTGTATTCTGTAAGACGTTTTAATAAACATTCATCAACAATATCTTCTTATACCTGCTCTGTCAAGGGCGCGTATTCTGTAGGACGTTTTAATAAACATTTATCAACAATATCTTCTTATACCTGCTCTGTCAAGGGTGTGTATTCTGTAAGACGTTTTAATAAACATTTATCAACAATATCTTCTTATACCTGCTCTGTCAAGGGTGTGTATTCTGTAAGACGTTTTAATAAACATTTATCAACAATATCTTCTTATACCTGCTCTGTCAAGGGTGTGTATTCTGTAAGACGTTTTAATAAACATTTATCAACAATATCTTCTTATACCTGCTCTGTCAAGGGTGTGTATTCTGTAAGACGTTTTAATAAACATTTATCAACAATATCTTCTTATACCTGCTCTGTCAAGGGTGTGTATTCTGTAAGACGTTTTAATAAACATTTATCAACAATATCTTCTTATACCTGCTCTGTCAAGGGTGTGTATTCTGTAAGACGTTTTAATAAACATTTATCAACAATATCTTCTTATACCTGCTCTGTCAAGGGTGTGTATTCTGTAAGACGTTTTAATAAACATTTATCAACAATATCTTCTTATACCTGCTCTGTCAAGGGTGTGTATTCTGTAAGACGTTTTAATAAACATTTATCAACAATATCTTCTTATACCTGCTCTGTCAAGGGTGTGTATTCTGTAAGACGTTTTAATAAACATTTATCAACAATATCTTCTTATACCTGCTCTGTCAAGGGCGCGTATTCTGTAAGACGTTTTAATAAACATTCATCAACAATATCTTCTTATACCTGCTCTGTCAAGGGCGCGTATTCTGTAAGACGTTTTAATAAACATTTATCAACAATATCTTCTTATACCTGCTCTGTCAAGGGTGTGTATTCTGTAAGACGTTTTAATAAACATTCATCAACAATATCTTCTTATACCTGCTCTGTCAAGGGCGCGTATTCTGTAGGACGTTTTAATAAACATTTATCAACAATATCTTCTTATACCTGCTCTGTCAAGGGTGTGTATTCTGTAAGACGTTTTAATAAACATTTATCAACAATATCTTCTTATACCTGCTCTGTCAAGGGTGTGTATTCTGGTTTTAATAAACATTTATCAACAATATCTTCTTATACCTGCTCTGTCAAGGGTGTGTATTCTGTAAGACGTTTTAATAAACATTTATCAACGATATCTTCTTATACCTGCTCTGTCAAGGGTGTGTATTCTGTAAGACGTTTTAATAAACATTTATCAACAATATCTTCCATAGCCGCTTTGCCAGGAGAGCGTGTTTTGTAAGACGTTTTAATAAACATTTATTATCAATATCGTCTTAAAACCGCTCTGTCAAGGGTGCGTATTCTATAAGGTGCAAAATACAAAACATTTACCAATGATACCTGTGCAAATCGAACAATGCAGGGACGCTACAGTCTTCCCGAAATCGTCCTTGAACACGCCTACGGTGACGCCTACTTGATCGTATCTAAACAATGTCGTGTAAAAATCTAACGAATTTTGTCTCCCTGGTCTTCAAACACGTGGCACTTTGATGCAAATCACCTGACCGTATTCTCCGGCTGATGTTTTCCTCTCCAACACACGAGTGCTTCCGCTGAGAAAGTCAAGTGTAAGTGAAAAGAAGGAGCGGTATGCTAGATACAATGTTACGTATTTCTACAAGTAATTGTTTGAGGCATACCAGTCACCATGTTGATATAGACGCCCAGATTTGTGTTGATCCAGGATGTTGATAAACACATTGATCGACCCCTGAGCAACTATGCTCTCGTCTTTAATAAAGGTCAAAACGTGAGTCTGAAGAGCATCCTCGGCCTGCCGTCAAACATTGTCGCGAGAAAAGCAGAGGAGGCATTGCGCGTGTAGAATAAAAAAACCAAAACCAAAAAGTACAAACAAACGAGAAAAAAAATCTTGCAAGTTCTGTCTTGAAAGGATTTGCAAGAGGCCTTGAAAGTGGCCAGCAAATAACCCCCAGTCTATGTGTGGTGTATCATTTAAACCTTTATCCAATGACAAATTGAGGATCGTCGTAGAATGTGCCTCAGGGTGTTAACGCGTCACAATGGAGTAAATTCAATGTTTAAAAATACCAAGGTTTCCAGGCGATGCGCTTTTGTTATATATTTGCGGAGAAACTTTAAGAAGTTCAGTGAGTGAGTGAGTGAGTGAGTGTGGTTTCAGGCAGCCTTGTGGAATTGAGCAGCAGTATCACGGTAGGGGGGGGGGGGGGGGGGGCATTATCGTATGTGGTTTTCACACCTGAGAGAGACCGTCTGTCTACCCACGCCTATTTCAGTAGAGGGCTGACAGCTACGCTTTGTCGTTAAGTTGTCTGCAGGGAAAGTGTCGCTTGTCCGAGTTAACATTAATCTGCCACAGCTTGTCAGGACTGTCTCCCTGGTCCATTATCTCACTGCAGTACTCGTGCACGTGTGACAGTGCGTGTTTTAGTTTCACAATGCACGTGTGAGAGCGACAGAGCACGTGTGAATGAACACGTGAGGCAATACATGCATGACTGAGAGGAGGAAGAGCAGAATAAAGCTCTGGACAGCTGATATTCAACGAGCTAATGGAGTGTCGTTCACTTAAAAACTAACTTTGTTTTTAAGCACATTTTTAACTTAAAAGCTACCAGGATTTATATGATGCTAGAAAGCACAAGGGTTGTAATCAGCCATTGGGACAAAGCACATTCGTGGTTCGTGAATGAGAAAGTGAGTGAGTGAGTAAGTGCGTGAGTGCGTGGCAGAGTGAGTGTGTGAGGG
The DNA here is from genome assembly GCF_037392515.1 of Haliotis asinina. Lineage (NCBI taxonomy): Eukaryota > Metazoa > Mollusca > Gastropoda > Lepetellida > Haliotidae > Haliotis > Haliotis asinina. Next base: position 4,181,929 of record NC_090280.1, read on the forward strand.
ACTGAGTGAAACCTACAAGCTTATTCAGGGCGAACGGGTTTTGAACCAAACATATATTTGTATCATGTCAAAGATAAGGTCAAACGACTACCTTCGCGTGGCTCCTTTCGACTGCTCCGTTCTCGAAGCTGCCAAGTAGGAAATATTCCGCTTTGAATGTGTACACGTGGGCGTGACACAATCTGCACCCAGCCACAATGATCACGTTGGCACGGACAGCGTGCCGCTATCACTGTCATATACTTCCATGCAACACCCGCCACTGGCCACGTCGGAACTGACACAGGAGACGCCTCAAGTAAATTAACTGAAAATGTTTAGACCATCGCGTGATTTATTAGCCACGCGCCACAAATATGAACCGATCGTCTACTTCATACATGTTGCATCCGTATCTTTAAACCCACCCATGACTCCGTCGACATTTGTCCTATTTTCTATGCGCTATTCTAAAATTTTAACTTAAGCAGTTGGTTCGTTTCATTGGAGAGTAATTTAGATTCTGTTCTAAAATTACTTGCTTTTCCCGCTTGAATCGTATTTCCACAATAGCAATACATTTTGGGAGATGCCAATGAATTTAATTTTCCACGTGCCGCTCACCACGTGACACGTTACTTCTCACCAATTTACCTCACCTACCTATGCTTAACCACCGTACTTAACTGTAATCCTATGTGTTGTTAATACACGTCCAGCCAATCAACAGGAGAGCCAAGATAGCAGATGCCGGTATTGGGAGCGTTAACTAGTGTACAAACAGTCAATTGGGTGGTCTTTATGGTGCCGAAGTACGGAGTAGCGTTTCGCCGGAATACTCGGCATGCAACTGATTAGAAATGAACTAGCTTCTGTAGGGTCCTAATTCTAGAGCAGATATTCAGAGCATTCCGGATTGGAGGGAAGCCGGTTTTGAGAGCTTCCACTGGATTTACATAGCTTGTAATGTTTATAGCAAAGTGGAGGGAGAGAATGGAAAGGTTCAGTTGAAGCCAACCTTGTTGCCATGGAAACACACACAAAAAAATATTCAATTCAGAACTCCAAACTGCCAAAAGGCACCAGTACAGCACCAGACCTATCTGTGTGTCAAGTGTGGTGGACCCTGGAGTCCATTCCACGTGAAACGTCCACGCCTTTTGGGTGAATGTTTTGCCAGGTGCTGTGGTCTGGTCATTTGGGTTTCTTTATTATATTAACATACATTTATGGCTCATAATGTTTTGCTTTCAAATTGGGGACACCGAAATTAGGCAGACTATTTGACCTTTTCTTTAAATTCCCTTGGTTTCTAGAACGTAGACTTTGATTACATATATAAAAAGAAATTTGATAGTAACAAATGATCTAGGAGTCTATAATAAAACAGGAGTCGGTGAACAGGAGATTCAGAACCCGGGGAAATGTAGACTTTTAGCTTTAGCATGGGAGGGAGGGCAAGGTAGTTGGGACTATTGAGGTTCTGGTCCTTTCAGACACTACAGCGAACCCCTACATTCCTCTGATGGTTGGTAGAGTCCGAGTTTAACAAATGATTTCATGTCACCGACTGGACATGTGGTCCTCACGCCCCTGGTGTATACTCAATATGTACAGGCATCTGCCGTTAACCGCATAATGAATGGTGTCGCTTTTGTTCTCTGATTGGTTGAAAACAGTGGAGGAACAGGACTGTATCCCTTTAATGTTTTATAACGTGTGTGGGAGTAATGTTGCGTGTCTTTATTTCCACCCTTACATGTGTAGGAAGAACGTCATCACGTTCTGTTCATGTCACTCAGTACAGTGTGCTCAGGTGAGGTGCATGTCAAGAGTCACACATCACACCTGTCTGATGTCACGGGTGCATATGAAGATTCACACATCATACGTGTCTGATGTCACAGAAGCGTGTCAAGAGTCACACGTCACACCTGTCCAGCATCACGGCAGCACGTCAAGATTCACACATCACACCTGTCTGATGCCACAGGTGCATGTGAGGGTTAACACATGACGCCTGTCCAATATCACGGGTGCATATGAACACCTATACATCACTCCATCTGTCTAACGCTATGGTAACACAACGCCTGTTGCATAACGTCAGTCTAAACATATTGTATTACACTTTTTGTGTCAGACGTGAACAGGGGCGGTGGGTTCGAGTCTCAACATGGACACAATGTGTGAAGCCCATTTCTGGTGTTCCCACCGTGGCAATGCTGAAACTTTGCTACAAGCAGCGTAAAACCATCCTCACTCACTGTCGAGAACATGTCACATCGGTAAGGCGACATATCTTGTAACATCGCAGTGCAGGTGCTAGACGAGCGAATGTCTAATGGCATCATATCCTAGTGGACAGGGGTCGGGCTGTAGATGGACAACCGTTTCTGTAGTTTTTGCTAATGCTGCACTGTTGCAGATACATAACGCCAACCCTGAAAAACCGTGAACCTCTCAATCCAATTGCGCATCTGTGTATGTAGTGTCAACTCAAGTGTGTATAGATAGGTAATGTATGTATGGTTAACGCTATGTTTGTTCCAGGAGGTATTAGGAAAGGGTTTACCAAATTTAAACATGTCCACACGAATTCCTGAAATAAATCCCAGTTCTCTAATACTTAGCATGATCAGCAATGTATACATCATACGTTGTTAAGAAGAAGGGGAAGTAATGACAAGAACTGACCTTTGAACTGTTCCTTCAAGGTCATTGGCTCCATTGTACACCTTCAGTATTCTGACCAGTTCAAAGTTTGTCTTCAGTGGGAATTCTTGTCCAGTTAAATTGATAAAATATTTCCATTTTTTATACTTCCATAGTTCTTCCATACAAATTATTTCCGGTTCTAACACAGAATATGTTCCCCATTGAACATCCACAGATCGTGACGAGAAGAAAACATTATCAAAACATCCCACAATTCCACGCATGGCATCCTTAACCTTTGCTTCTGCTTTACTATCAACGTGGACACAGTAGTAATTCTGGGGCCGGTAGACGGCGCGCAGGAGACGATCAACCTGCTCCACGTCCTTGAACATGAGCAGGGTGAAGGCCAACGGGAAGTGCTCTTCTTCTTTCGTAAGCGTTTTGGTAATATACCCTCTTTTCCTTTTAAACGTATCACAGTTTTGCGTCAGTTCTATGTACAATTCAGCTGGTTTCTGCTGTCGCGTCTGTTTTGCCATGACAGCTTTAACCCTTTCGGTCTCAACAACATCGCCATCAAATAAGGCATTACAGCTGACAGACGTCACATGAATCCGTGGACACATGCGTTCAAATTCTATTTGTTTAGCATGAATGTATCGAGATCGAATTCCTTCTAATACATCACCATCTAAAGTGATGAAGGTTTCGTTATGTGAGGTCACTCTTCCGTCTTTCGACACATATGCTCCGTAAAGATGCAATGACTGATTGGAGAATGTGTAACCACTGGCAATGAACTGAAGTTTTTCAAAAGCTGACTTAGCCGGCACAAGGACTGTGAGGTCCAGTTTCGCGTAAACCACAACATAGTATAAAAGGCCGAACAGGCTGATGAACAGGCACGGAACAAGGTACTTGAAAACCGGACTGCTTTTCAAGATGGCAGATCGGGCGGCCATATTCCATTACATTTCCAATGAAACCGGTTTCGGTGTCTGTAAGATAGAAAATAGACAGTATTAGTCGCAGGTTAATGGAAAATGATTCAGTTCACTGAACATATGATCAAATCAACAAACCAAGAAACCTGGTCATTAGATGCTGCACCTAATTGATTTTGAAGAGTTGATGAAAGTGCTTTTCCTTGTCAAAAACAACAACAACAAAATAACAAGGAAAAAAACAACCCAAAACAAAATAGTGAGACCGACCATACAGTAGTATACAAACAATACTGCCCCACATGGGCACAGAAACATTTCTTAGTCTTATCAGCCATGGGCGGCTTCCGATAATCATAACAGGTCACTCGACTGTCGTCCCAAGATGTAGGAACAAGAGATGTTGATCTGCCGTTGATACGGCGTAGGAAGTACAAGACGGATAATCATGATGACATTCCCTGAGTCTGCTATACAGACAAATATATCAAACAAAGCGAGCACAAGAATATAGAATCTGACAAGTCTTCACTCCCACAACTTCAGGATCTTTGTACATGTTGGGAAATTCCAAGAAATTATCCCACTGCAGATTTGTTTGGTCTCTAAAAGTGAAGAAAATCTCAGAGCTCCTTTTCATTACACTTAATATTTTATACTATAAGCTTTTTCTGTAAAATATGTTCATTTCAGAGACTACTTGTTAGTCTATCACTGGATTGTCCGGTTCAGTTTACTTACAGTTATAAAAATGCTAAATGTAGCTGAATTACCTATAAAATTATTTAATTAGAATTGAAAGGGATACACTGCAGACTATGTGGAAGACAATCTATCAATGGATGTAAATAGATAACTGCGGTGGCGTGTGGTCCTGTGCACAGAGCTCATGTCACGGATCAGTTGGAGTTAAGCAACGTCGAGCCCGAAGAGTTCTTGGATGGGTGACCGTGTTGAGGACTTCTGTCCTGCCCCAAAACGAAGCACATGTGATATATGTGGTCTCACCTTAGGCAAGTGAGTTTGTTCAAAGTTGCCTCTGTTCATCCAGCAGAAAATGGGTACCCGGTTGAATAGAGTAATGTCACCGTAACCTTCTAACGCCAAACAGGCAGCTTGTGTTATCCTGGGTAATAATGATGATCAGTGCGTAAGCGATTTGAGCATGCTTTGTTTCTTGGAGTCTTTACAAGACTTCTCATCATCATCAACTGTCCTATATTTCAACATGTCATGAATGCTTCTTAACGGATAGCGTGTCATACAGACATAAGACAATAGCGTGTCATACAGACATAAGACAAAACAAGACAAACATGTTAACTGTACAAAAGTCATCCAGTCCATATACAGTGGAGTTATACATATACATAATACAAATGATGCAATAAGTAGTAACTAGTGATCCAAACAGTAAAATAATCATGACAGAAGCAGTAAATTATGAACAAGGAGTGAATTACATCCACAAAACTTTATATCAGATTTTTAACGCTCAGTAAGATCATAACTGACACAGAACGACAGAAATATTATTACATGCTGGTCAGTTAATGAAAGAAGTAACTTAAGAGCTAATAAAACTAATGACAGTGTATGCAATGCCGATGTGGCGTGGTGACATGTGGTCAGTCAGCTGAGGTCGTCCTGTACAGTAACAACGTGTGGCACAAACCCGTGGAACCACATCTTTTAAAGGACCACGATCTGACAGTGACTTATTGCCTAGTACAAACAGAGACTTACAGTCAGCATGGTAACACCCATAGCTGGAAATATGTGAGCCTCTCCCATGTCAGGAAAAACATATTGTACAATCAAGCCTTACTCGCAGTCAGTGTGGAGGTTGTCATGCATGATTGTAGGAGCACGAATCCTCAGTCACATAGAATTAGGTAATGACAAACTGAGTTAGGTAATGACAAATCATCACCACCCTAGTTTCATCAAAACCACCCTACTTTGCCATCACCATCACCCTACTGTCCCATCACCACCACCCTACTGTCCCATCACCATCACCCTACTGTCCCATCACCACCACCCTACTGTCCCATCACCACCACCCTACTGTCCCATCACCACCACCCTACTGTCCCATCATCACAACCCGCTGTCCCATCACCTCCACCCTACTGTCCCATCACCACCACCCTACTATCCCATCATCTCCACCCATTGTCCCATCACCACCACCCTACTGTCCCATCATCACAACCAATTGTCCCATCACCACCACCCTACTATCCCATCATCACATCCTATTGTCCCATCATCACAATCCATTGTCCCATCATCACAACCCATTGTCCCATCATCACCGCCAACCTACTGTCCCATCATCACAACCCATTGTCCCATCACCACCACCCTACTATCCCATCATCTCCACCCTACTGTCCCATCATCACAACCCATTGTCCCATCACCACCACCCTACTATCCCATCATCACAACCCATTGTCCCATCACCTCCACCCTACTGTCCCATCACCACCACCCTACTGTCCCATCATCACAACCCATTGTCCCATCACCACCACCCTACTATCCCATCATCACAACCCATTGTCCCATCACCACTACCCTGCTGTCCCATCACCACCACCCTACTGTCCCATCATCACAACCCATTGTCCCATCACCACCACCCTACTATCCCATCATCACAACCCATTGTCCCATCACCTCCACCCTACTGTCCCATCACCACCACCCTACTGTCCAATCACCACCACCCTGCTGTCCCATCACCACCACCCTACTGTCCCATCATCACAACCCATTGTCCCATCACCACCACCCTACTATCCCATCATCACAACCCACTGTCCCATCACCTCCACCCTACTGTCCCATCACCACCACCCTACTGTCCAATCACCACCACCCTGCTGTCCCATCACCACCACCCTACTGTCCCATCATCACAACCCATTGTCCCATCACCACCACCCTACTGTCCCATCATCACAACCCATTGTCCCATCACCACCACCCTACTGTCCCATCATCACAACCCATTGTCCCATCACCTCCACCCTACTGTCCCATCACCACCACCCTACTATCCCATCATCACAACCCACTGTCCCATCACCTCCACCCTACTGTCCCATCACCACCACCCTACTGTCCAATCACCACCACCCTGCTGTCCCATCACCACCACCCTACTGTCCCATCATCACAACCCATTGTCCCATCACCACCACCCTACTGTCCCATCATCACAACCCATTGTCCCATCACCTCCACCCTACTGTCCCATCACCACCACCCTACTGTCCCATTATCACAACCCGCTGTCCCATCACCACCACCCTACTGTCCCATCATCACCACCCTACTGTCCCATCATCACAACCCGCTGTCCCATCACCTCCACCCTACTGTCCCATCACCACCACCCTACTATCCCATCATCTCCACCCATTGTCCCATCACCACCACCCTACTGTCCCATCATCACAACCCATTGTCCCATCACCACCACCCTACTGTCCCATCATCACAACCCGCTGTCCCATCACCTCCACCCTACTGTCCCATCACCACCACCCTACTATCCCATCGTCTCCACCCATTGTCCCATCACCACCACCCATTGTCCCATCACCTCCACCCTACTGTCCCATCACCACCACCCTACTGTCCCATCATCACAACCCATTGTCCCATCACCACCACCCTACTGTCCTATCATCACAACCCATTGTCCCATCACCACCACTACCTTCTGTCCCATCATCACAACCCATTGCCCCATCATCACAACCCATTGTCCCATCACCACCACCCTACTGTCCTATCATCACAACCCATTGTCCCATCACCACCACTACCTTCTGTCCCATCATCACAACCCATTGTCCCATCATCACAATCCATTGTCCCATCACCACCACCCTCCTGTCCCATCATCACAACCCACTGTCCCATCACCACAACCCATTGTCCCATCACCACCACCCTACTATCCCATCATCACATCCTATTGTCCCATCATCACAATCCATTGTCCCATCATCACAACCCATTGTCCCATCATCACCGCCAACCTACTGTCCTATCATCACAACCCATTGTCCCATCATCACAACCCATTGTCCCATCATCACAATCCATTGTCCCATCACCACCACCCTACTGTCCCATCATCACATCCTATTGTCCCATCATCACAACCCATTGTCCCATCATCACAACCCATTGTCCCATCATCACAACCCATTGTCCCATCATCACCGCCACCCTACTGCCCTAGAGAATGGTCTTCAAACATTGCTCCAACTTGCAGATAAATATATATTCCACGAGGCGAGCTAACTCTTTAGTCGGTGAACATCCTCAACCGTCCCAGAGCCACACTAACTAGCACGAGTCAACTCACTAATGTACTGAGTGACATTTCTAAAATGGCTGTCGTGGCGGCCATGTTCAAATGTTCCTCATTACTGTGATCATTTAGTCTGAATGTCAGAGATGGCCAGAGATGACGAAAGTGTATAAAAGTTATAGATCAGAAGAACCAAAACATCTATGTGTATCAACAACGCATTTTACAACACGCCACGTTCATTTTCATACTCGTACAGACATTGCCTCTTACACTTAAACAGGTAACATCAAGAATACGTTTCACACAGAAACACAGAAATGTTTAAACATAACGAAATATTCCCAAAAGAGATGAATCGTGCAAAGGCCAATGTTGGTTTAGAATCGGTGTATTCTGTCTGGTGTATACAGAGGGTAATTCTGTGGACAGCAACTTAGTACTGGACAATTTTAGCAGAGTAATTTGGTAGAAAGTATCTAGTGGACAATTCTAGTAGAGTGTAATTTAGTAGAGCGTATCTTAGCTGAAGTTACTGTTAGTAGAGAATAATTTGGTAGAACGTATCCTAGCTGAAGGTAATGTTAGTAGAGAATAATTTGGTAGAACGTATCCTAACTGAAGGTAATGTCTGTGGAGAATAATTTGGTAGAACGTATCCTAGCCGAAGGTACTGTTAGTAGAGAATAATTTGGTAGAACGTATCCTAGCTGACGGTAATGTTAGTAGAAAATAATTTGGTAGAACGAATCCTAACTGAAGGATATGTTAGTAGAGAATAATTACTACCATTGCTCCGAGGCTGTACCGAATGCAAAATTCATGGGTATATAGTAATTCTATCCTTAAAGATTCAAGTCTAGACAAATGGACAGTCTGCTGTTTATTACTTTTTAGAAATTATCATTTAAACTATTAAGTTTTACCTTAGAGGGGCGGTGGGTTAGTGTGGCGGTAAAGAAAGACCCGGGTTTGATTCCTGACATGGATGCCCCCTAGAATGGAATATTGGTAAAGGCGGCGTCTTAACCTAACTCACTTATACTTCAAAGACTTGTGCAAGTCTAGGTGACTACATGCGGAGCAGTGAAGAGGATAGAGAAAGGAGTACGCTTACTGACTGTCTTCCTTCAAATCTAGCACTGAGAAGTCTCACCCTTTGGGTAATGATATAGTCATTGCGAAACTGACATAATCTATCTCCGATTACAAACGCCTCTGATGTACAAAAAGCGATCACGTACCTCGGCCCAACATTAATATTCTCAGGTTATATAAATATTTCTCGAGAAAGGATAGACGCTACAGGATTCATTAAAATATCGGCGTGGGAGCGACGTCAGGATGGATCAGATTTGATAAATGATTAGATACAGAGTAGACGCAGTCTTTGTAATCGTCAGTTCGAAAATGACAGTTGGTAAAATTTCCTAGTGACCTAAACTGTGGGGGCGATCTAAAGTGGGCGGTTGGGGGTGGGGTAATGAGTGTTCTCAGGTGGCATGTGGATGGGGCTGGTGGGATGAGGTGGGGAAGACGCGTATTGTATGAGACGCTGCAGGTCACTGCGCGAATACGACCGGAATAATGCCGATGTGGCGTAAAGCCAAGCTGAACTCAACACCGTGTGCCACCATCCCAACCAGGTACCCATTCACAGCTGGGTGGACTGGGACAGATAGTCACAGTACTTTGTCCATGTTTACTGCACGTTGCCGTACCCGTAACTGGATGTTTGCACGTGTTCATGTGGCCACCATCTGGTCATATACCAACGGATTCGTGGGTTCTTTTAACTGCACAGGGCTGTGTACTGCACACTAGGGATTGTGACAACACGGAAAGATTCCGCACACAAAGGTTTTTACACCCGGTCACAAGTGGGCTCGATCCCGACACCTCAACCTCGCTGGATTACTAGCCTGGCGCTTTAGCCAGCTCGCCCACCGCGCCCCATAACCGTCATTTCTATCAAAAAGTAACAATCAAACGGTCTACGATACATAGGCACGTAAATAGTATCTATATTTACTTCCAGATACGGTAGCACTATTATCAATGCTACGATGTATCGCCACCGCTCTACTAGGCATAATATTAGAAACATTTTGGTATATTTCGGGGTATATAGAAAATCGCCGCTTACCAATGTAGTTAATTAATTAATTTGTTAATTAGATCGCGTTTCATATTCCAGTTTATACGAGCACTTGACTGGAATATCATTTGACGAAATCTTTCACACAGAAACTCACCCTCTAACGACGACCTTCCGTGTGAATTCAGGAGGAGGATATTTCTATTTCTAGAAAAGTCACATGAAACCTGGTATCTGGTGAAATATAACAAAAGGTAGATACATCAGCTGTTTCTTCACCTGACTAAGAGCGGGGAAAGAGTGTCGAAATCCTGGTCTTCAGGAACAACTAATGGTTCTATCTACAGCTTGTGATATGACACACGAGCACCCACCCACATGCACGCGGTCCCTTGTGAACACAGCAGTGATTGAGAGAACACGTTAACTTCCCCACTACAGAAGCAATGCAGTAATGTCTTACCGTTCCGTAGCTCTCTCAGAACTCCCCAACTCCGAACTCACGGCTTCCCAGAGTATAACGATGTCAGAAACACAATCTTCCTATCGCCGATACGATTTCTTGATGCCATTTAATTCTGGCGTTTCCAAGCCAACCAAAGGCCAAACTGGCCATCTGACCACTTCGTGAGGTCAGCATCCATCGCCTGAGGTCAAAGAACACCGGCGTCTATCCCTCCGATCACGTCTCGCCCCTCTGTGCCCAGCGTTCACTCCGGGAACATGTGCGTCTTTGCCCCCTCCGCTGCCGTGAGCAATGCCAACAAAAGCCTACAGTCGCACCGCCTCACGATATTAGAGGATGTCGCTTATCAAGACGTCATGTAACCAGACATTACCTACACGCCTACCAACCCACGGCAATAAATGAACTCGATCAGGGCGGTGATATGTGCCTTACTGCCCTTACGCTGTATAGTTAGTTTCCTGTGTGGGTCTAACGGTATGTGGCGATCCAGGAAGGACACGAGTAGCCAGATGACAACATCAACTGATACAACTGCTGGATATCGGGATTTGAGTCGTGGTGCTGTCACCTACTGCTACAAGCCTGTATTGATTCACGTACAAGTTTACTGACAGCAGCACCGAGGCCACAAATCCAACAGATTTTTAATGTCAGGCAAGAAACTGAGAACTGGAACGGAGACTCTCTAAACCATTCCTGTCCTCCATAGTTTACTTACAGATAAGACGAAATGAAGTGATGTGGATTCCACACGCAAGTTATTTCTTTGTGACAATCTCCTAGTTTGATTACAGCCGGATTCTGAACATGCATCCGGAAGCCTGCGTTGGGTAGGGAGAGACAACAGAGAGAATTGGTTATGCCTATTAAGTTCTTACTAACATTAAAATTAATGTTTATGCTCATAATTCCTTTTAGAATATTCCTGTCTGTGTGTTTGGCTGTATGTGTGTGCGTGCACGTGTCCGCATATCTGTGCTTAAATGTGTGTGCATGTAGGCCTGTGAGTATCTTTGTCTGTGCTGCGTAGTTGTGTTTACTGGCGTGAATGTGTGTGTGTGTGTGTGTGTGTGTGTGTGTGCGCGCGCGCGCGTGTGTGTATGAGAGAGAGAGAGACTATTGATGTATCTGTGCTTAAATGTGTGTGCATGTACGCCCCTGAGCATATTTGTGTGTGCTGTGCTGTGTGTGTGAGTGTGTGTGTGTGTGTGTGTGTGTGTGTGTGTGTGTGTGTGTGTGTGTGTGAGAGAGAGAGAGAGAGAGAGAGAGAGAGAGAGATGCTGCCTTATCTTATGATCTGGTCCAAATTCTAGCCGTGGTCATTATTATGGTGGGTGTGTTTGTAAGTAGCATCGAGCCCCGCTTTGCCTCGTATTTGGCGGTGGTTACGTAGCCTAGTGGATGAAGTGTTGGCTCGTCCTGGGTTCTAATTCCCATTTGGTTACTGATACAACTTGTGGAGCAAGTTCTAAAACACAGCCCGAGACTCTGTGAGTTTCTTCAGTACTGCTGATTCAACGTCGATATTTACAAAGTATGCCGTTCATTCTCAGTGAATCAAATTGATATTTTCATTTCGTTTCAAACACACAATACGGACTGTTTGCATTGTTTACATCTGCGCCATTTCTGTAAAGTCGTTAGTTTTAGTTTTCCATAATTGAACAGCCACACACAATCGTTAGCCATGGGACGTGTTTTTCTTATTACTTGCTGGGTGTAAAAGAGGAAAAAGAATTATTTCATTGTTAACATTGTTAGCCTAGCCCGACATAAAATCACAGGTAGGGAATTGTTGGTGCCCGAGTTGATGCTGAAGTCAACATAGGTATCCAGGAAAACTACATTAATATCTTCACGGGTTCTCCAAGAAATGTGTGGACTTATTCTTACACAATCACCCTGTTCATATTTTCTACCATTCTTGTCAAAGATGTGATTTAACAGCTGCGGACAATCCATCATGTTCAATTGCTGCTGATAATATTTTTGACCAAAACACGTAGCTGAGTGGGTGGGTGAGTGAGTGAGTGAGTGAGTGGGTGGGTGGGTGAGTGAGTGAGTGAGTGAGTGAGTGCGTGAGTGAGTAGGTGGGTGGGTGGGTGAGTGAGTGAGTGAGTGAGTGAGTGAGTGAGTGGGTGGGTGGGTGGGTGAGTGAGTGAGTGAGTGAGTGACGTGGGTTTCACGACGACTGGAACAGTGTTTTATCATTTTCTCGAGTGGTATTATTGAAATGGGGAAGTACGATAGTGACAGCCTTAATGGATACCAAGAATTTGTATCGGAAAGGGTGTATTTGCTGACACACAAGATGCAATGTACAATACAATCCTAGCGTTAAGTCAGTGGTAGGCACATGTTAAAGTACTGGAGTTACGGCCACCTTAGCGCTGGGATGGCTTAGTCGGTGGTAGGCACATGTTAAAGTATTGGAGTTACGGCCACCTTAGCGCTGGGATGGCTTAGTCGGTGGTAGGCACATGTTAAAGTATTGGAGTTACGGCCACCTTAGCGCTGGGATGGCTTAGTCGGTGGTAGGCACATGTGAAAGTACTGGAGTTACGGCCACCTTAGCGCTGGGATGGCTTAGTCGGTGGTAGGCACATGTGTAAGTACTGGAGTTACGGCCACCTTAGCGCTGGGATGGCTTAGTCGGTGGCAGGCACATGTTAAAGTATTGGAGTTACGGCCACCTTAGCGCTGGGATGGCTTAGTCGGTGGCAGGCACATGTTAAAGTACTGGAGTTACGGCCACCTTAGCGCTGGGATGGCTTAGTCGGTGGCAGGCACATGTTAAAGTATTGGAGTTACGGCCACCTTAGCGCTGGGATGGCTTAGTCGGTGGCAGGCACATGTTAAAGTACTGGAGTTACGGCCACCTTAGCGCTGGGATGGCTTAGTCGGTGGTAGGCACATGTTAAAGTACTGGAGTTACGGCCACCTTAGCGCTGGGATGGCTTACTGCAACGGCACACCTCCTTTTTCACAAAGCGCTGAGGTGGTCGTAAGTCACTAAGGTAACCTTAGCGCAGTGTTAGAAGCTAGGAATTAAGGTCAGCCTTAGTAAAGCCTGCTTCGTGAAAGAAGTCCCTCAACTGTGATTTCAAAGCTTAGTTCCGGCTGAGTACCCTCTCAGAGTTCAGGTTGTCTGAACGTAACTTTGCGCAATGGACGTAACTTGTTGTTAAGGTTATCTTAATGTTCCCATAGTTCCCCACTTCAACCTTAGTACAACGGCAGCCAGGAAGATAATCAGAGTGTCCTTGTATAAAGCCATCGTACTAAGGTGACCCCATACCTTAACATGGACTTGCGGTAGTCTTAGCGTTGAGGTCGTTTTGTACAATCTGCAACATATTGTCATGCATAAGCCAGAATCCATTATGGTCCTGGTAGGCGTACCAATGTGAACATCCGGGGTAGAATCTTACGTCTTAGGCAACCCATGCTTATTACTAAAGGCGATTATGCAGGATCGGGTGGTCATACTCGTTGAATTGGCTGACACATGCCATCGGTTCCAAATTGCACAGATCTATGCCGATGCTGTTGATCACTGGATTGTCTGGTATACACAAGATGATTTACAACCCACCGCCATATAGCTGGAATATCGCTAAGCTAAAACTCAACTCGCTCACTCGTATTCTGCATGTCAAAACAGTGAGTCAGATGCATTGAGAATCATTTCACGACCTCATCAAGCACGGTCAGTTTGTGATTTCATAGTTAAACTATGCTGCCTGAACCTCGACATGTAATAAAGGAAGACGGTATTATTAAAGTTTAAACTTAAAATTCATTTGTAAACACTATTTCCTTATGAAAGAAGGAATTGAAATTCATTTTAACCAGAGCTGTTTGTGGTGTCTATTTTCACTTTCACACGGAAAAATTCGGATCGGCTAAAAAGGTAGGTCAATGTCTGAATAGGTTAATGAGACTTGCGTTTCGGTATGGAGAAAGACACCATGACGCATCTGAGTGCGTGAGTGAGTTCAGTTTTACGCCGCACTCAGCAATATTCCAGCTATATGGCGGTCTGTAAATAATCGAGTCTGGGTCAGACAATCCAGTGATCAACAGCATGAGCATCGATCTGCGCAATTGGGAACCGATGACATGTGTCAACCCAAGTCAGCGAGCCTGACCACCCGATCCCGTTAATCGCCTCTTACGACAAGCGTAGTCGCCTTTTATGGCAAGCTAGGGCTATTCTACCGCGCACCATAACGGGTCCGCAGTGAAGTCTTACACGTAGTGTGGTCATAACCATCATTATCATAGTAATCATCATCGACATCATCATCATCGTCATCATCATCATCTTCATCATCATGACTACGGTCATGTGGAGTGGCGGTTTAATTTGTTGCATATTGGCTGTACACAATGAACAATCGTTTTACATTATACAACCACTTGTCATTTCATTTCCGTTAAAATACGAACATGCACGTTCCGACGCTACCCCATTTGACGTTGGCTATCTGAGGAAGGACTTTGAAACATCATGTTGATGAACGACAGTTGGTGTGGATCGATCAGTCACATCAGGATAAACAAGGTGTATTGGGGCAGGGTAAATAAATACCAGCAAGTGACGGGCCGAGGACGTGTTGACATAGTGGATAGTGATATCAGGAGGGAGAGGGGATGTGGCCCTGGTCTGTGTAACTTGCCTTCAACTGAATATGTGAAGGTAGGAAAAGATTCCAAGCTTTTTAATCCCTCTCACCACCCACACCTTTCAGACACCCCATCCCCACCACCTCAAACCCACCCCGCTCCCTCTGCAGCCCTGTACACGTCTCTCCTGTATCTTCTCTATACCCTTGTCTCTCTCCGTCTATCCTTTTATATCTTCTCCATATCATTGTCTGTACACCGTCTCTCCTACGTCTTCTCTATATCCTTGTCTCTCTCCATCTAATTTTATATCTTCTCTATATTCTTGTCTCTCCCCGTCTCACCTTCTATATCTTCTCTATATCCTTGTCCCCTCCGTCTCTCCTCTACCATAGTGTCTTTTCTCAATCTAGACCAGCTTCTCACCGAGAAAACAATTACTCTCAGATCAGGCCCACCTTCTTTACGTGTCCCTGTTTCTAGAGAAGGACTAGTTGCAGAGAAGCGGTCAGCCTGTACGATGATCTTCAGACTCCACATGTCCTTGGTTCGTGCCTGGTATCACTCTCAGCAACAACTTCTCACACACTTCCACGACTGAATGACTTAAAACGAAATGGCCTTCATTGTTCCATTACTTGTGATGCATAAGTGATATATTCCTGTTACAGAAGACCAACTTTCAATACTGTTTCAGAAACGGTGCTGGTTTTCATCGATCGATTACTACCTTTATTACGCAATGCATTACTGTAAGAGGATTGAGTGCAACAAGAACTCTCCACAAGACTATGTCACATACTGGGATTGCTTCATCATAACGAGAGTCAGTCTTCAGTTTATGTGAAACATTCTTTCAGCAGTCCATTCCTTTGGTGTCAGTATGTTACCATAGTTAAGTATAATAGAGTTTGCTTTCTCTGTGAGGATTCCAAACTGCCACATAAGACTCTTACACACAAGTCGTTGATCAATGTCTCAGCACTCACGGACACAGTAAATTAACCTTTTAAGCGTTTTGTGGCGGACATGCGGAAGTAAAAACTTCACTCATTTGTCATAATGTTCCCTATGTCGTGTTTTGTTGACGGGAATAATTGACGTGTGTACCCGCTGACGTGCACACATGAGTGACCAAGCCGGGTGGAAGACGCGTGGCCAACTGGTTCCACACGAGTGACCGACGCGACAGACACGGGTTGAGTCGTTTGCACACCCGTGGAGGCACTGGAGGGGCTCTATAGCGCATGCATATGCTTATCATAGTCTCATAACTTTCTTAAAACACTTTTTCTTGTTATGAAATGTATCTTAAAGGTACATATATTGTGAACTAGTCTTAGCACTCTTAAAGTAAATTCAGGCTTGAAACTGCTTGGCCGTCACATACAAGATATTAAATTCTGTATCTTATACATGTGGCTGAATGCACTGTCTCTCCAGCTGTGAGCGGGATGCCACTACGCATGTCTATCTTTGTCAGGGATGGCGATTAACCGCTAACACCGTGGTGCGGTGTGGAAGAAACTAGAAATCAAGACTGAGTATATATATAATTAATGATACTTTTAGCTGAACGTAGGTTGCTCACTACAATAAATATGTTACGTGTAAGTTAAGCACATCGTGATTTATCGTAGCCTTGCGACGAGTATCATTCAACTAATATACTAACGTCAGAAAGTAACGCCACCAAACATTTTTCTGGTCTAAAACAAAACTTTAAAAAGCTAAATATGGTAACATTAAATGTGATATTGCAAAAACGAACCATTCAGCAACAGTACTTAATGGATAACAAGATGGAAAAAAGACGAAGCTCGTTTTATCCAATTTCATATGAATGACACTGGAGTGCATTATCCAGTATTCGATCACCAATACGGGATCAGGTGGGAGCATTTGCAACTTTGTGGGCAGCACATATTGTTCAATGCCGGGTGTGGCCACCTCTAGCACCTATACAGACCCGAACCCGGCGTCGAACTGAGTAGCTGAGTCTTCTGACGTCTTGATGAGGAATCCGACGCCATTCCTTTAGGAGAGCAGCTGCCAAAACGTTCTTCGTCAATGGCTGATTTTGGTGTTTCCGAATACTTCCCAGTTATTCCCAAAGATGCTCGATTGGGGACAGATCTTGAAGAGCTGGAACTTGCTTTCGTCACCAAAGTTCACTCTTCGCCAGTTTCGCTGCTGCCAGTGTGGGACAGTCCTGGTTCATCTCAGTCTGGCACGTCGATGTGGACACGTCAATGTCATGCCCTTGAAAGGTCGATCGGCACTGAGACCATGAATTCGGAGTTGTCTGGTCACACTCTGTCTGCTGACTAGATGTCCAATACTGTTGGCGCTTGATGACGTTACGGTTACGTATTGGTTCCTCAAGCATAACATCCGTATATACCTGTCTTCACGTTGGGTAGAGACCTTCAGTCTAACACTCTTTGGCCTGTCTGTAGTACTGCAAGTCTCTCGTAGACATGCAACAAGTCTTTTGATGGTGGATTTGCAACATCCCATGTTTCTGTGCCTGTTCCACCGTTAACATACCGATTGCTCTCTCCCTCTGCTCTGCTGTTAAACGAGGTATGTTCCTGGTTGTCCATCGATTAACATGATGTAAGAGAGTAAACCTTGTTAGCTTTTATACCCTTATTGGATACGGGAGACTTCCATTTCATTGGAACAGTTGCACAGTTTCCATTTCATTCATGTAAATTCGATTTTTTGGGTTTTTCTTGTCACAAAATACGAAATACTAGTGCAAGTATTTACTGGGAATTGACACTTTGTGCTCAAGAGAAGTGTTTTTAGCAATGTACAAACTATGACTACTGTAAAAATTATTTTGACAATTTACAATCGTATTAATTTTGGGAGCGTTTATTTTGTCCCCTAGTTTATCTAGATGTCAACGCGGCATGATCCCAACAAGAAGAGGCATCGATATACCCACAATCCCAAAATACTCATCATGAATATGTCTACTAGTTATGATGATAACGGCGTGTATATAGCAAAGTGGAAGGAGAGTGTTGAAAGGTTTTTAAGTCCTCCGCGCCAGAGAATAGCACTACCACCACATTCAGTGGAAGTCAAACTTGTTGTAATGGAAACGCAAAAAAATAATTTATTCAGAAATCTACCAAACGGCACCAGTTCACTATCTGACCTATCTATATGCTACGTTTGGTGAAGAAATACTGAACGGTCTTCAGGATTTGCTCCGGGAAAGACAAATGTGTACGGACGGACCCACCAACGGATGCATGGATGGACGGACAGAGTCCATTTTAATGCCCTCGCAAAATGCGTTGGGGGATAGCAATATGCGGACCAATGCGGAGTATGCGGACCAATGACAGAAACTAGCTGGCATGCATCTATCAACATTATATCCACTTTATCTTTTATGGCTATCGGCACGTTTTAATTCATCTTCATGGAAACAATTTGCAATCGTGCATTCTCTCCTTAAGGAGCCGTTTAATAACCACATTTAAGAAATCTTTGGCAAATTTATTGAAAGGGCAAGGATTACAAGTTGATTTCCCAGTGTATGATTTGTTTGGTTTGGATGTTCTTTCACGCACAGGCAAACTGTAGCGCAAATGGGTTGCGCAGCATAGAGAAAATGACTAGTCTTCTTACATGCGAGCAAAGGTTGGCAGCGTACTTTCCTCGCCTCAGTTCGAAAAATAGTTTTCGTGTCAAAATAAAATATCGCCACCATCACAGGTATACACTCATTTCTTCACTGGCTTGTGCTCTCACATTTCCAACCTTATGTTGAACAGTTACTGACGTGAAATACTTTTTATTCAACATTTTAAGCGCAACTCGTGGCATACCAGACTGTTCTTCGCCTCCATTCCCCACTTCCAGCTTCCGGGTCAACGGAGTGAGGGAACAAGAGGATATTATTCCATATGGCATACCTACAGTTACCTCCCCTGCTTCATAGCAACGACAGTTAAGACAAATAAGCTCCAACAGGTTCATGATAAAATTAGGCAATATGGTATTTCTTATTAATTTCTGCTTATTCCTGTTCCTTCACACAGTTCAACCGGAAGCTAGCAGGGGTAATGGAGGCGAAGAACGATCTGAATACCACGAGTGGTATTAAAATTTTGAATTCAACATATTTCACGTGGGTAAATATTAAACATAGGGTAGGAAATCTGAGAGCACAACGAAATGAGGAAATGGGACAGCACCTTTCATTGTGGCGGTATTTTATTTTGACATGAAAAATATTTTTTGATCCGAATCGATGGAAGTACGTTGCCAACCTTTGCTCGCTCCGCTCTCATGTAGGAAGACTAGTCATATTCTTTATTCACAGTTTGCCTGTGTTTCACGCCACGTACACAACATTCCGGCTATATGGCGGCGGTCTGTAAATAATCGAGTCTGGACCAAACAATCCAGTGATCAACAACATGAATATCAATCTACGATCACCTGTGTCAAACAAACCAACGAGCCTGACCACCCGATTGCCTTGATTGCCACTTACCACAAGGATGGGTTGCTGAAGAACAACCCCCTCAACCATTCTTCTAACCCGGATCTTCACGGGTGTCCAGAGTATGAAAACGCGAATGAAAGTATAATTGATGGTGGTTGGATATATTCCTTCCAACAACGCTGTTTGTAGTGAGATTAAGGTCTCACTGTTTTATCTTTGTCTGTCGAATCATGACGTGATCAGCCGAAAATCCTCTGACCAATTTTCAAATTTAACAATGATTTCTTTCATCCTACTCACCGTTAGAATCTCCCGATTTGCAAATTCACACCCAATACAATTTTCATATCCTTCAGGAAAGATTTCTATCGGCTGGTTAAAATCGTCTCTTCTTGCTATGACAGGTGATGTATGGTCTCCGAGTTTGTGCAGCATGTTTCCCGTTACCCCTGACATAATCCATATCGCACGCCGCATCCTGCCCGTCATAATAAACTACTTAAACCTGTCAGTCTTTGCCGGCTGGCACCTGTAGAAAAAAATGCTACTTTTCGTTTGTCTCTGTTTTTTTATTTTTCAATGTCATGATTTATATTGCGTCGGATTTCAACAACCCATTAACGATCAGTCATTTGTCACGTCATAGACACGTGCCAGCAGGTGTATTGTTCATTTTAGAATATATAAGTTTAGAATTTGAAAAATAATACAAACAGATAAATACTCCATGTTCTGAAGTTACATATTATTAAACGTTTTCACATTATATATCACCAAGTTCCCATCCTTTATATTTACCCAGTCACAAAGAGAATGTTCAGTTATATCTTATAACACACTTGGGGGATAGTGTTGTATGGTAGTAGTAGTATCAGTAGCAGTAGTAGGAGTAGAAGTAGTAGTAGTGGTGGCGGCTGTCTGTAAATAATCGAGTCTGGACCAGACAATCCAGTGATCAAGAAATGAGCATCGATCTGCGCAACTGGGAACCGATGACATGTCAACCAAGTCAGCGAGTCTGACCACCCGATCCCGTTAATCGCCTCTTACGACAAGCACAGTCACCTTTTATAGCAAGCATGGGTTGCTGAAGGAATATTCTACCCCGGGACCTTCACAGGTCGGTGGTGGTAGTAGTAGCAGTAGTAGCAACAGCAGCAGCAGCAGTAGTAGTAGTGGTAGAAGCAGTAGTAGTACTAGCAGTAGCAGAAGCAGAAGCAGTAACAGTAGTAGTTGTAGTAGTAGCAGTAGTAGCAGTAGTAGCAGCAGTAGTAGTTGTAGTAGTAGTGGTGGTGGTAGTAGTGGTGGTAGTAGTTGTTCTTGTTACAGTATACAGCAAATCTGAACACCAGAGAAAAGGTCGATGGAAATGTCTAAGTAACACAACCAAACCACCAGAATCTCGCCAACATCCAAACTCTGTATGTACAGTATCGCCAACATCCAAACTCTGTATGTACAGTATCGCCAACATCCAAACTCTGTATGTACAGTATCGCCAACATCCAAACTCTGTATGTACAGTATCGCCAACATCCAAACTCTGTATGTACAGTATCGCCAACATCCAAACTCTGTATGTACAGTATCGCCAACATCCAAACTCTGTATGTACAGTATCGCCAACATCCAAACTCTGTATGTACAGTATCGCCAACATCCAAACTCTGTATGTACAGTATCACCAACATCCAAACTCTGTATGTACAGTATCGCCAACATCCAAACTCTGTATGTACAGTATCACCAACATCCAAACTCTGTATGTACAGTATCGCCAACATCCAAGCTCTGTATGTACAGTATCACCAACATCCAAACTCTGTATGTACAGTATCACCAACATCCAAACTCTGTATGTACAGTATCACCAACATCCAAACTCTGTATGTACAGTATCACCAACATCCAAACTCTGTATGTACAGTATCGCCAACATCCAAACTCTGTATGTACAGTATCACCAACATCCAAGCTCTGTATGTACAGTATCGCCAACATCCAAACTCTGTATGTACAGTATCACCAAAACCCAAATCCGTTTGAAATATTCACAAATACATATCGAAGGAACAAATCGATCTGACGTAAATTACCAAACTGGAAAGTGAAAATGAATCTCGGATCGAGCAGAAATACATCAGTCTTCGGGATCGTCTTGTAATACCAGCATGAACAGGGCCTTTAGGCAAATACTATTGGAAAATGGCGCATTCTCACGGGATGAAAAGAAGCCGCGGTACACGCTCCACCAAACGAAGGGACGATATTTCTCAAATCTGCACATGCTAGGAAATGAAAGTGACATTTGATACCCTCGTGAACACCTTTTCAACTGAAGAGTGAATTAGTACGCCGCGTTTATCAACAGTCCAGCAGTTTCTTCACGAAGAGGGACAGCCAAAAAATGGCAAATACAGAGCATCGAACCCGGACCATCGGTGTGATTAGCGATTGCTTTAACAGCTAGGCTACCCCACCGCCCCTCAGATTAAGAATAAAGGTTGTTCTCAACATTTAAAAAAATGATTTTATGACTTTGAAAATTTATACATCTATCGTCCTAAATGTTCTATAGGAGGCAAGTTGCAACATGGAAGTTTACCATGTTCATATAAATAGCACATGTTTTCAGTGGTTTTATGATATGATCATACGTGTAAGGCCTTGTTCATGCACAGATACACGCCAGGGACATATAACGGGAACATCAGCTTAACCACAAACCCTTGCAGTTGTTGGGTAGAATTGCTATCAGATTTTAAAATTACCAAAGCGTTATAGACAACCTTTATGGATAGCAACTTCTTTGTCAGAGAATATCGTCCTTGACAACGGTACAAGAATATGTAACAAAACGCCACACGGGAACGAAACAAAGAAGCTGTTATCCATTAAATAATTTCCTACGTCAAAAATAATTCGTAAAGAAACTCAGATTATTTATCAATACAATACATAGTTAAAATACATACAATAAATAGCCTTTTTGTTGTATTAACCACCCACATGGGAGACATTTTTTCTTATCAAACAAAAACTAAACCAGACAACAAATTCTTCTCTCATACAGAAGACATATTCACACTTCTTATAACCAAAATATGCAACCAATACTCATCCATCCCCAACTCCAGCCCTCCCGAACACACGCGCGCATGCACGCACACTCACACGCCCGCCCACCCACGTGCATTTACAATTTATACCTACATCACAGTAACAAATACACATACAAGATCATTCCGGATACTCCCCCCCCCCCCCCCCATACACATACCTCAGCACCCTCCACCTCACTTATCTCAGCACAAACGCACACCAAATAAATGCTTTTACATATACACCTTTTCACACACACACACGCACGCACACACGCACGCACGCACGAACTACGCTTATACCCAACATGTTTATACCGAGCTGACCGATACAGCGAACAAACTTTGTGTAATTAACTATCACGCAAATCCAGCCATAGCATGCAATGCCTCTTGTTTCTGCGTTCTTTTCTTGGACGAAAATTAGGATTTTGGTGGCGTGTTGTGGACATTGATTGCAATGAACCTTTCGTCCTGTATTCATGGTGATTGTGGAACTGCCGATTTGCCCAACAACGGTCGTATGGATCAGACTGCTAAATCGACAAGTTTGGGGCTCCTTTATCGAGCCCACGTGCCCCTAACGAGAATATCTACTATTCTGATCTTTACGCTTCGGCATGCTTTTCCAGTGAAGGCCCCGCACATTGTGAACATCAATGTTTAACCTTCCTGGCAGGGGACGGTTGTGCGCTCTAACAAAATCCCGAGTTGTCGGTCAGAAGGACGTTGTTTTCAGCTGACATCCTCTGAATTACTTTAATAATGTCTCTATCACAATTCAAAATATCAAAGATATTGTTATGGTGTAAATATATTAACAAAGATATGCTAAGACAATTTCTGATATTCAGAATAAGATTACTGATATCATACTGTGACATAAAGAATGATTAGTGATATCTCTCAATGCATGTTGCACATCATCAAAACGAATTCTATTGTTCTAAATATAATCGGAAATTAATTGTATCAAATACATATTTATCATTTATGTAGTTCAACAAACACATTGAAGATACAATAAATTTATCTCAGAAATAGTATATGTTGAGTTTATGTTGAAGAATCAGATATCTGAAATAGTGGTAAGTCGACATAGATCACTAGGTCACTAGTTTATTTCCAACATTTCTTCGACAAACAATATCGTAAGTTGGTATGACACAGGTGCTTGTTTATTTGTTTGTTTATTTTGTATACGGCCTCGTAA
This sequence comes from Haliotis asinina, assembly GCF_037392515.1. Lineage (NCBI taxonomy): Eukaryota > Metazoa > Mollusca > Gastropoda > Lepetellida > Haliotidae > Haliotis > Haliotis asinina. The sequence goes on from NC_090280.1 coordinate 4,205,836, forward strand.
TCCAGGTGTTGTACATGCCTTCAAGTCACTAAGTGTCCTTCATATAGTGAATCCATATTTGGAATCGAATCCGGATCTTCGGCGTGATGAGAGAATACTTCAGCTACAACTAATGCACCGATCCTCCAGCCTTATAACGGTAAGAGCACAAAACGGCTCATATCAATAAATGCTTTTAATGCCGAATTTACCAATATTTCAGTCACAACTACATGACAACAGAATGCACACGGTCGAATCTGGATCTAACAATGCACTCAGTAACATTATGAGCAAAAGTCTATGCTTTTGTGATACGAGGATACACAGTCATTAATACGACATAGATCCCGTTAGTCGCTTCTGACAACCACATATTGGTGCAGATTAATTCTTACCCGGATGTCACCGAGATTCATTCATGGCGGTCCAAATACTGTCTTCCTAACACACACTGTCCACAGGGGCGGATACAGCTTTTGACAAATGAGGAAATGGTGTGTGTGTTTGTGTGTGTGTTTGTGTGTGTGTTTGTGTGTGTGTGTGTTTGTGTGTGTGTGTGTGTGTGTTTGTGTGCGCGGCGATCAGAAAGTGTGTGACGTTTCAAATACTAGCAGACTGAATGTGTCTGTTTTTATATACATAATTATTATTCCCATCATCGGAATGTCACACTCACACACTGCTCTACGCTATTGGGTGTCGGCTATCGGTGTGTGGTTCAAGCAACGTAGACATAAGAAACAGACATCTTCATCTGAGTGTCAGGATTCTTGAACAGCGCATCCTCGGCCACGCTCGTGCACAGTTCCAGTCATACTGCTCATGACTACGAGAAGAACGAAACGACTTGGTAACAGACTCAGGGCATAGCAGCCTGCACTAAACAAATTAACACACAAAAACACTAAATCATATTGGTTCCTTAATAGCTAGTTGTAGCTCACATTTTACACAAGAAAATAAATACCTTCAAGTGCCTGAAACAAACAAACAAACAAACAACAGTAAAAACCTGTCGTCTCCTTTGACGACGCTGGCATAAACACAATTACATTTTAACAACGACATGCGTGCGCATGAGCGTTGCGCGTGTGCTGTTACAAGAATTGGTTTATGGTGTGTTGTGACAGAAACACCTGGTTTCAACCTTCAGCGCCAGGAAGGGTACACAACAGATATATTCGTTTACTGGAATTTGAACTTTGACTTCCTGTGCTCCGGCTGACGCCAGATCAACTGAACCACGGAGGTAGTTAGTTAATTCGGACGAAATATTCTTACATAAATGTTGATTGGAAAACGATTAAAAACATGTTTCGCACTGTCGACCACATGCAAACCCCGTGCACAATGACTAGGTTTGCAGGGCACACTGGGGCACAACAAGACGCCGTGGGTTGTCTCCCTTAGTTTCAGAGTATTGACCTGTCGGTGTATGCATTCCTATACTCGGCTCATAGGCCAGTGAGTTCTACCAACGTTGTACATACTGACATACAACTGGCATACTGCTGGCATACTACTGACATACTGTTCAGGGGGGCGTCAGAGCCCAATTCACTCACTCACTCACTCACTCATTACATGTCAAGCTGACATACTATGATATAACAGACATACTCTGCGGTGAGACTTTGTCATATTTGTAGTGTCGTATTTAAAAGCTCTCAGAGAATGTCAGAATAATGTTACAACATTGTTTATGGAAACTTTGTACCTAATTACGTGAAAACCTTCTACCGAGCACACAACCCCAACATTTTTGCTTGATGTTGTAAATGAAAAAAACACATTTCTACATAATCTACAACAACGTTTGTTTGATATATGAGCACAGGATTGGCATGATAATATTTTCATTCAGATATGTTACATTTTATGCAAGTGTTAAATCTGTGCTACAACCTGTCATACATATGTGATAAATCTTAAGAAGTGTATGTAAATTCAGAACTTCACTACATATCTTAAAGATTAATGGATATCGTAGATTGAAATCTTGTGACTGCAATTTTGTGGATATATTAAGCAAAAATGGTGAATTACTTGAAACGGAAGATGAGTACTCGCATTCACAGGAAATGTCTACCATGGCTGTATGATGTACAACCTAGTAACCCAAGTTTGGTATCAATCTTGAACTCAACAAATATACATACAATTCTTGCCTTGCACTTGAGGCATGTTTTCCCGTAAACCACGCGACTAAGAGATTAAAACGTTGCTGTAACTGTACAATAGGCCACATATGTCATATGTAAATGGCATGGTGTAATCATGTACAATAGGCCACATATGTCATATGTAAATGGCATGGTGTAATCATGTACAATAGGCCACATATGTCATATGTAAATGGCATGGTGTAATCATGTACAATAGGCCACATATGTCATATGTAAATGGCATGGTGTAATCATGTACAATAGGCCACATATGTCATATGTAAATGGCATGGTGTAGTCATGTACAATAGGCCACATATGTCATATGTAAATGGCATGGTGTAATCATGTACAATAGACCACATATGTCATATGTAAATGGCATGGTGTAGTCATGTACAATAGGCCACATATGTCATATGTAAATGGCATGGTGTAGTCATGTACAATAAGCCACATATGTCATATGTAAATGGCATGGTTTGGCTCATAATACTGAAATAAAGAATGTTGAATGTTGAATGTTGAATGTTGAATGTTGATAGTCTTATCGCGGCTTCAGACCAGACCTGCATGAGGAGTTCGTCTTATCTTCAGCTGACACATCTCAATGTTTGCCTCACTCACTAACATTTATTCACTCACCCACCCAATACTATTTCAGAAAATGGATATTGTCTCTAATCGACAACGTATTAATATTACATGAGGTTTTGAAGCCCCCAGTCTCTGTCTTCTCTTCAATAATGCATCGACTGCCAGTGGAGGCATTAAAACGAGATTGTCGAGACTGTTTCAATTTCGAGTGCTTACCTGATATCGGAAACTCGCCAGTTCTAAAAACCCATGGCGCTATTTCGCTTCATTTCTCATATCCCAATCAATATGGATTATGTCTAGACTGGGGTCACGTGACCCTGAGTCAAATGACTGGAGCTTCAGGCTGGTATAAGACAGAGTGTGTGATCCACTGCACATTTTCAGGAAAATCAGACCCGCCTGTCTGTCTGACTCAGCAATGCAGGTTTTTATATGATATTTTCCTGAAGTAAATAACATGGATAAGTGGATCTGCGGACGAAATCAGAGCAGACATGTCTTATGTATGTAATATATCTGCTTCCAAGATGATTACGCAAACTGGCATTTAAGTCTAAAGCCTTGAAATGATATCGTGGGTATATGAAAATATTGGTAAGAGAATTAAATATTGTTAATATAAACAGTAAAGGGAATATGATGTTAACAAAACTTAAAATGAATACCATACTATTCTTATTTGCTAGGAGCGGTGGGTAGTCTAGTGGTTAAGGCGTTCGCTCGTCACACCGAGGAAGGGGTTCGATTCCCCACTCGGGTACAATGTGTGAAACACATTTCTGGTGACCCTAGAAATTGCATATTGCTGGAATATTGCTAACAGCGGTTTAAATCCATATTCACTCATTCACTCATACGTGCAACAATTTCAAGTATTTTTCGAGGTCGTGTCTGCTGATGTCATCAATCACCACTGGTCGTTAAATGTAATTTATACACTCATCATCAGTCGTGCCATCAAGAACAGTCGTGCCATCAACAGTCGTGCCAACAACAGTCGTGCCATCAACAGCCGTGCCATCAACAACAGTCGTGCCATCAACAACAGTCGTGCCATCAACAACAGTTATGCCATCAACAGTCGTGCTATCAACAACAATCGTGCCATCAACAGTCGTGCCGTCAACAACAGTCGTGCCATCAACAACAGTCGAAACGCTACTTTCATTCTTTATTGGAACTGCCCGTTTAATGAGAAAATCACGGAAAATACACTCTCGTAACAGAGTGAATATGGTTTTACGCTGCCTATATCAATATTTGAGCACGATGACGGCGAGGAATACCAGGAATGGGCTTCAAGCGTTTGCAGTCAATGATAAAAGCTCAAGAATCAGTCATCATATAGAGGAACCTAACTGAAATACTTTCTGATATTTAGGCATAAGAACACTGTACAGTAGACTGAAAATGCCATACTATTTTCAATGTTACCTCTTAAAAATCAATATAGCCAATTCCACACCAATAATTTATTAATTGATGATGTACAGGTACAAGACGAGAGAAGAAATATTCAATGTTATATCAATAATTATATAATATCCTAAACATGTGTATGATCCCGCTATCCAAAATGGCACGCTGCAGACAGCTTTTTGAATATTCAGGTCTATGACAACAGATTGGTATGTTTGAAGACTTCCCACGACTAAAGAGCTGCCCACGAGTGTCTGACGATTGGCAAGGTTATCGAAATATGGCACCACTGCTCTGTCCTCGAATGAACGGTTGCACATGAGGCCCCATGATCTCATCCCTGTACCAGAGACATGTCAGTTCGACGAGACAAGGAAAATTGCTCGTGTTCCCATTATGTTCTAAAAGCCTCCATAAATATGAGATCTGTTTCGATGGACACCAAAATGTCTGGCCACTGCATTTGGGGTAATGCCAGTCTCCAGCATAACCACGGCGGGCAGTCGCTGATTTTCTGTAAACCGTTGCATGATGTACGCTCAGTTCAGATTGAAATTAAACAAAATATTCACAGACTAAAGAATAATCAACCGTTCTTCAATTTCAGGGGTGAGAACGTCAAGGAAAAAAAGATTCCAAAGCGCTTTGTTACATGTTTATTTGGGGTTAATAAATGTTTGCACAACTTTTATATTATGCACGTATATGTTATGGGCTTGTCGGGGGACATTTATCGTTGACACTGTTACTGTAGCAGAGCCTTGGTGGAGAAAGGAAGAGCACAACAAATGGAAGGCTTCTAGTGCGGCTGTCCAGGAGCACAACCACGTTCACAACCACGTTCACAACCACGTTCACAAACACGTTCACAAAGCTATCGTAGCGCTACCACTGTCTGCGTTTCAGGGCCTAGACTTTCGTAGCTCTCTTGGCGCTAAGATCGTCATAAGTTAATGTTAATGTATGGCACTTACGACTATCACAGCGCTAAGATACTTTCGAAAATCTAGACCCGGTGTAGAAGGTATGACAGTCGTAGCTGCGAGAGCTTTGAGAAACGGGGCCCGGGACAAGGAAGTTATTGTTACAGGAGAACAGCTGATGCATGTTTCTCAACAACACCATCTGTCTACACTTGTCTCTTGCAACCATCAAGAAACCCATATTCAAATCATACTTACAGTTGCTCATACGCATGAAAAGTATACTCTTAACTACATACGTTGCAGTGCTTGCAGTAAAGTACACGTCATGTTTCCAACGCATACATATCTTGTACGCCATTCATAAAAGACAACTTACCAAGAATGTCATAAAGTAACTTCTTCCACACCTTTAACTCCCATCTCCACTGCAACAGTCGTGACGTGACGTCACTGTTGATAAAACACATTACAAAGCAACATAGGCGCCAGAAGAGGCAAAGAGATATTCTGCGCATGCTCATGAAGTTCTGAGTTTTGCTCATGCGCCCAAGGTTTTGTTCCTTTGTTGTTTAGCGTCGCCATCTTACTGCTATACATGGCAGTGCTCTGTAAACAATCGAGTCTGGACCAGACATTACAAAGATCAACACCATGAGCATCGATCTGCGCAATCGTTAGCCGATGACGTGTGTCAACCAAGTCAGAGAGCCTTATCACATGAGCCCGTGGATAGTAAGAGTTGGTACACCTTCAGATTTAAGTGACTGAGACAGTATATTCAGTCAGTATAGGCAGTCAGTATACTCCTGCTATATCGCCTTCAGTTATACCATCATGGATCTTGTAATGAAACCACAGCAAAGAATTATTATTGGGTGTGTTCAAAATACATATAAATGCAGACGTCTGTGGCTAAGGTGATGTGAATGTTTTCGTTTTGAGAACCGTAGGATAATGTTTGAATTCTCTTCTGATCTTTAATACTACAGATCAGATTAATCTTAAAATCCTAACGTGTACAGAATGTTCAAAGGGAGTTGAATTATGTTATCTCGACATTCCTAGGTGGCCAGTTAAGCAGCTCTCAGGGATAAAAGTGGGATGGGCGCCGAGGATCTCCTCGGAGAACTCCCTTCGCGTGTCAGTTAGCCCCATCAACAGTGGTCTCTCCCAACCATTATGTGTCTCTGCCAATATAGATATGATTACACGATGCCATTTAGAAAGTGGTCAAATGCAACATATGTCATATTTGGGATTTCACTTTCTTAGTAAAGTACAAATTCTAGTACTTTTTCGGTTGAGTCCCATCCGGGATTCGAACCCGCACCCTCAGAGTCAGGCACCTAATCGCCAGCACACAAAGTCAGCCGCCTAGCCCGGATGGGACTCAACCGAAAAAGTACTAGAATTTGTACTTTACTAAGAAAGTGAAATCCCAAATATGACATATGTTGCATTTGACCACTTTCTAAATGGCATCGTGTAATCATAGCTTTCGGCCGTGGGAGCCGTGCCAATTTACGCTCATCAGAGGGGTACACAAAGTACGCAGTCTAGACTACCAGTTGTCCGACTTTCATTTTTGTGGAAGTCGCGGTGGCTGAGCGGGCTAGGCGGCTGACTTTGTGTGCTGGCGATTAGGTGCCTGACTCTGAGGGTGCGGGTTCGAATCCCGGATGGGACTCAACCGAAAAAGTACTAGAATTTGTACTTTACTAAGAAAGTGAAATCCCAAATATGACATATGTTGCAATATAGATATGAACGAAGAGCTCACAACTGACACACTTACCCATCGAAAGGGCCCATGTTTGTATGTGAATGATTAAGTGTGTCAGTACTTGAATGTTACTTGAGTGTGTGACTGGTTAAGTGTATCAGTGTTTGAGTGTGTGATTGGTTAAGTATATGTGTGTTTGAGTGTATGATTGGTTAAGTGTATGTGTGTTTGAGTGTATGATTGGTTAAGAGAGACTGTTTGAGTGTGTGATTGGTTAAGAGAGACTGTTTGAGTGTGTGATTGTTAAGTGTGTGTGTGTTTGAGTGTGTGATTGGTTAAGTGTATGTGTGTTTGAGTGTGTGATTGGTTAAGAGAGACTGTTTGAGAGTATGATTGGTTAAGTGTGAGTGTGTGTTTGAGTGTGTGATTGGTTAAGTGTATCTGTGTTTGAGTGTGCGATTGGTTAAGTGTATCTGTGTTTGAGTGGGAGTGAAATGTGAGACCAGCTTTTAAATGGTGTACTGGCGACTTTGGTAGGTGAATGAACGGATGGTTGGATGGTGTATTGCTGGGTGATGAACTGAGTGTCAGTGAGTTGGTAAGTATTTAGATGAGTGATTGTCTGAGAACACTTCATTCAGTCTGTTTCGACTTCAGTCTAGTCCAGGATGGACGGGCTTTATGTATGTATGTACAATCTATTCTGATAAACGAACACAGAGATTGTGCCTCAGTATGCTTATGATCAACAGACCTACAAATAATGATAATCTCAAACCCTTGTCGTAGCCTTTCTGTAACAACTTATGATAGCTGAAACAAACCTGTCCTCAGATGTATATAAGGACCTCAAGTTTCGCTAATTTCCAAATATTGGCAAAGAACTGGTCAGAACCAATATCGGTGAAGATAGTGTTGATTCCAGGTTTCAATATCAACAGAAGACGAGAGTCTAGTGATTGAGGAGGAAAATTCGCCAATACCGACTGGCAGAAGCCAATAAAGCACGTGGCCCCGATCAGTGCCCGAAAGTTGCGTGGGTTCACTTGACGAGACAAGGTCCACGTCGAATTAAAATACAACCCGTAATCCTAATCCCCGCAAACCCCCATCCCCCACAAACCCCCAAACTAAGCCAAATCAATAACACTCACGAACACACAAAAACAAGAGCCAAAAAGGCACACACCACGCATACACACAAAACCAAACCCAGAACAAAACGTCCCTTCCCCATTCCCCCTCCCCAAAAGAAAACCCACCAAAACTAAACACCTAGCACACAGACACACTGTATTACAGTCGCGCAAATCGATCCTCATAATATCAATCACCGGATTGACTTGGCTATCAACAGACCACAGTCATATAGCTGAGAGAAAAACAGAGTGAAAGTGAGTGTACGTGCATGTGTATGTACGTGTGTGTATGTGTGTGTATGTGTATGTACGTGTGTGTTTGTGTGTATAAGTGTATGTACGTGTGTATTTGTGTGTGTATGTGTACATACGTGTGTGTTTGTGTGTGTGCATGTACGTGTGTGTTTGTGTGTGTATGTGTATGTACTTGTGTGTTTGTGAGTGCATGTGTATGTACGTGGGTTTGCGTGTGCATGTGTATGTACGTGTGTGTTTGTGTGTGCATGTGTATGTACGTGTGTGTTTGTGTGTGCATGTGTATGTACGTGTGTGTTTGTGTGTGTATGTGTATGTACGTGTGTGTTTGTGTGCATGTGTATGTACGTGTGTGTTTGTGTGTGCATGTGTATGTACGTGTGTGTTTGTGTGTGCATGTGTATGTACGTGTGTGTTTGTGTGTGCATGTGTATGTACGTGTGTGTTTGTGTGTGTATGTGTATGTACTTGTGTGTTTGTGTATGTATGTGTATGTACGTGTGTGTTTGCGTGTGCATGTGTATGTACGTGTGTGTTTGTGTGTGTATGTGTATGTACGTACGTGTGTGTTTGTGTGAATGTGTATGTACGTGTGTGTTTGTGTGTGCATGTGTATGTACGTGTGTGTTTGTGTGTATGTGTATGTACGTGTATATTTGTGTGCATGTGTATGTACGTGCGTGTTTGTGTGTATATGTATGTACGTGTATGTTTGTGTGCATGTGTATGTACGTGTGTGTTTGTGTGTGTATATGTATGTACGTGTATGTGTGTGTATGTATGTGTATGTACTTGTATATTTGTGTGCATGTGTATGTACGTGTGTTTTTGTGAGTGTATGTGTATGTACGTGTATGTTTGTGTGTGCATGTGTATGTACGTGTGTGTTTGTGTGTGTATGTGTATGTACGTGTATGTTTGTGTGTGTATGTGTATGTACGTGTATATTTGTGTGCATGAGCATGTACGTGTGTGTTTGTGTGTGTATGTGTATGTACGTGTGTGTTTGTGTGTGTATGTGTATGTACGTGTGTTTTTGTGTGTGTATGTGTATGTACGTGTGTGTTTGTGTGTGTATGTGTATGTACGTGTATGTTTGTGTGGATGTGTATGTACGTGTGTATTTGTGTGCATGTGTATGTACGTGTATGTTTGTGTGTATGTGTATGTACGTGTATGTTTGTGTGGATGTGTATGTACGTGTATGTTTGTGTGCATGTGTATGTACGTGTATGTTTGTGTGTATGTATGTGTATGTACGTGTGTATTTGTGTGCATGTGTATGTACGTGTGTATTTGTGTGCATGTGTATGTACGTGTATGTTTGTGTGGATGTGTATGTACGTGTATGTTTGTGTGTGTATGTGTATGTACGTGTATGTTTGTGTGTGCATGTGTATGTACGTGTGTGTTTGTGTGTGTATGTGTATGTACGTGTATGTTTGTGTGGATGTGTATGTACGTGTGTATTTGTGTGCATGTGTATGTACGTGTGTGTTTGTGTGTGTATGTGTATGTACGTGTATGTTTGTGTGTGCATGTGTATGTACGTGTGTGTTTGTGTATGTACGTGTGTGTTTGTGTGTATGTGTGTGTATGTACGTGTATGTTTGTGTGTGTATGTGTATGTACGTGTGTTTTTGTGTACATGTGTATGCACGTGTGTGTTTGTGTGTGTATGTGTATGTACGTGTGTATTTGTGTGGATGTGTATGTACGTGTGTGTTTGTGTGTGTATGTGTATATACGTGTATGTTTGCGTGTGCATGTGTATGTACGTGTGTTTGCGTGTGCATGTGTATGTACGTGTGTGTTTGTGTCTGTGTGTGTATGTACGTGTGTGTTTGTGTGTGCATGTGAATGTACGTGTGTGTTTGTGTGTGTATATGTATGTACGTGTGTGTTTGTGTGTATGTGTATGTACGTGTGTGTTTGTGTGTGCACGTGTATGTACGTGTGTGTTTGTGTGTGTATGTGTATGTACGCGTGTGTTTGCGTGTGCATGTGTATATACGTGTGTTTGCGTGTGCATGTGTATGTACGTGTGTTTGCGTGTGCATGTGTATGTACGTGTGTGTTTGTGTCTGTATGTGTATGTACGTGTGTGTTTGTGTGTGGATGTGTATGTACGTGTGTATTTGTGTGGATGTGTATGTACGTGAATGTTTGTGTGTGCATGTGTATGTACGTGTGTGTTTGTGTGTGTATATGTATGTACGTGTTTGTGTGTGTATGTATGTGTATGTACTTGTATATTTGTGTGCATGTGTATGTACGTGTGTTTTTGTGTGTGTATGTGTATGTACGTGTATGTTTGTGTGTGTATGTGTATGTACGTGTGTGTTTGTGTGTGTATGTGTATGTACGTGTGTGTTTGTGTGTATGTGTATGTACGTGTGTGTTTGTGTGTGCATGTGTATGTACGTGTGTGTTTGTGTGTGTATGTGTATGTACGTGTGTGTTTGCGTGTGCATGTGTATGTACGTGTGTTTGCGTGTGCATGTGTATGTACGTGTGTGTTTGTGTGTGCATGTGTATGTACGTGTGTGTTTGTGTGTGGATGTGTATGTACGTGTGTATTTGTGTGCATGTGTATGTACGTGTGTGTTTGTGTGTGTACGTGTATGTACGTGTGTGTTTGTGTGTATGTGTATGTACGTGTGTGTTTGTGTGTATGTGTATGTACGTGTGTTTGTGTGTGTATGTGCATGTACGGGTGTATGTTTGTGTGTGTATGTGTACATACGTGTGTGTTTGTAGGTATGTGTATGTACGTGTGTGTTTGCGTGTGCATGTGTATGTGCGTGTGAGTGGATTGTTTTGAGTGCATGCGCACGTTTACGAGCTCTTTGTGTGTGAGGTTGGAAAAGCGCTAAGTTCTGACACTGCCTCTTGTGCTACTGGATGTATTTTCACTCATAGCGACGTGGAGATAAATGTCATTGACTACATGTGTCGAACGTGAATATCAATTACTACGGACAAACGATTTGAAGTTGATAATCATTGACTACAGACATAGGGCTTGTCTGATCCAGACTGAAGAGTGTGGACACGTCGTGGTGAGTCTGACGGGTAATATTTGAGTGCAATGGTAATCCTATTACACAGTATCGTTATGGCATGACCTCACTCCAACACTTGATACTAAATCCAGATGTGAGAGCAAACGATAGACACTCCTTATCGAGGGGACGACAGAGAGGTCTTACGAGTCGTCTCCATATCTTTCAATTGCATTTGTCTATATAGGTCAATACCGGCTAACCTTCCATGTCACTCACATCGTATCCACATACATAGTCAAACAATCAGTCGCTGATAGGAAAGCTGCTATTTCAAAAGATCATAAATTTATAAACTACTATGGGATATACACAATTATGTGTCGTACATAGGCATGGACTTTGGAAAGGGCCATTTGATGGTCAGATCACTAAAATAACTATGTATAACACTCTATAACTATCACTTAATTTTGCAAGTAATGAAGTTAAAAATCAACAGTTATTGAAGAAACAAAGATCTGTATAACATCCACTATGTAGGTGACATTCTCAACTTTTTGAAATTCGCTACCCAAGGGGGTGGGAAGGGAGAGAGAGAGAGAGAGAGAGAGAGAGAGAGAGAGAGAGAGAGAGAGAGAGAGAGAGAGAGAGAGAGAGAGAGAGAGAGAGAGAGAGAGAGAGAGAGAGAGAGAGAGAGAGAGAGAGAGAGAGAGAGAGAGATCGGCGTGACAAGCGAATGCTACCCAACCGCCTTGTGGTGGTAATGCCTTGTAAAAATGTAACAATAACATAGCCTACATCCTTCGCCAAACCGTGACAGCTTCCCCTGGTGCGCCTGATCTCAGACTCAGGAGATTAAAGATTTAAATAGCAACAATTGTCACTGAAAATATGTGTAAAGAAAATAGAGACGCGCAGTGAAGCCGTTAGCAACATCAACTCTTGCAAGCAGACATTACATGTAATGTTGATCTGCAGTTGGTGTTTGAAGAATTCTTCGCAAGTCTTTTTGTAATACCTAAGCGTCGTAGTTCAGACATTTCAAACGCACACACAAGTAAATCCACTAGCACACAAGGTTTTCCCGTTTTTCTTTTTATCTCAAAGGGTACGCTTCGTTTTCAGAGACGTTTTGAACAGTGAGACGATTATGCTTTTTACTTTCAAGATCATATCCCTGTTTTATCTTAACACGACAAGCTCCTCCGGTGTGTGTCGGCCTCCCAAACTTAATGTGTTGTCGGGTTATATGCCAGTGAGTGAGTCGCTGAAGCAAGTGAGTGAGTCGGGTCTTACGAAGCTTTTAGCATTATTCTGTCTGTCTGTCTGTCTGTCTGTCTGTCTGTCTGTCTGTCGTCTGTCTGTCTGTCTGTCTGTCCTGGCAAGGGAAAACAGAAATGAACTTCACACACTGTACCCATTTGGTGAACCCGGTCTTCGACATGACAAACCAAAGCTTTAACCACAGGGCTACCCTACCGTCCGATGAACCAAGGATAGTAACCGGGCTGAATTGAAGCAACACCAGCATCCCGTAATACCAACATACCAATGTGGCACACCTCTGCACTGTGAAGGGGCCCTTGACGAAATGGCATTCGGATTCACCGTTATCTCGGGGGCGAGTTGCGTGCATGTGTGTGCCTGCATGTGTGTGTCTATCCGTGTAACCAACATACAATAGGTGAGATGTACTTGTAAGTGGGTGTGAATATTTAATGTGTCCGGAACAAAACGTGTAATTGTGACTAACGTATACAAGCATATCAAGTGAAAGTAAGTTAAAGCAGAGATAACTAAGATGTCGACTTATGTACACAGTTTAAGTCTCTATTTTTATATTGCATCGAGTCTGGTATTCATTTCCACCCGTTTTTCATTAGTGAAAAGCTTGATTAAGGGAACATTAGGGATGTATTCTGTGTTATCACGTTATAACATGGTTCTGTCTGGCCATGCATTCTGTGTTATCACATTCCAACATGGATCTGTCTGGCCATGCATTCTGTGTTATCACATTCCAACATGGTTTAGCCTGACCATGCACTCTGTGTTACCACATTCCAACATGGTTCTGTCTGGCCATGCATTCTGTGTTACCATATTCCAACACGATTCTGCCTGGCCATGCACTCTGTGTTACCACATTCCAACATGGTTCTGCCTGGCCATGCATTCTGTGTTACCATATTCCAACATGGTTCTGCCTGGCCATGCATTCTGTGTTACCTCATTCCAAAATGGTTCTGAATGGCCATGCATTCTGTGTTATCACATTCCAACATGGATCTGCCTGGCCATGCATTCTGTGTTACCACATTCCAACATGGTTCTGCCTGGCCATGCATACTGTGTTACCTCATTCCAACATGGTTCTGCCTGGCCATGCATTCTTTGTTACCTCATTCCAACATGGTTCTGTCTGGCCATGCATTCTTTGTTGCCTCATTCCAACATGCATGGTTCTACCTGGGGATTTATTCTCTGTTACCACATTCCACCATGGTTCTACCTAGGGATGTATTCCGTGTTACCACATTCCAGCATGGTTCTACCTAGGGATGTATTGTGTGTTATCACATTCCAACAT